>NC_142934.1:101963929-101993929 GCF_046866305.1 Octopus bimaculoides | reverse complement strand
TTGGACTAACTTCTAGCTGTTTTGCAATGTCAGAAGCCATCGAACGGGGTACGTTTTCCACAATTCTCTTCAAGCAGCGAAGATTCTTTCCGAGAGCCCAGCTCGGCTGGGACGAGAATCTGTTGATTCTTTTCCTTGGCTTTTTATTTGCACTATAATTCTATTAAGAGAAATTTGAAGATTTTCGACAATTTTTCGCTGGCTGAATCTTTTGTGCGTGGCATGGTTACTCTTCGCAAAGGCTTAATATAATGGCACCTGGAACGAAAAAGAATAATTACACTGTAAATTCTACAGAGATAAAAAATATATTACGACGCTTGGATCAAAAATTTTGAAAATTAAAGGCGTCTATTCACTTCCTGCACGTGTGTGTGTGTGTGTGTGCATAATGCATGCGTGCACTAAAACTACGTCGCTAACTGTCATATCTATCGAGAACTGGAATAGAATTAGGTGCTTAATGTTCCTATGCTAATAAAGAAACGTGGGTATACTGCTGTCGTAAAACAACACACACACACGCGCGCGCACACATACACTTACACACTTACACAGACGCCGTAATGTAGCAGCTGTAATGAATATAAAAAAAATCATTAGTAAGTTTCCCGATCCTTTTCAAGGATAAATCTCTACTACATGTCGGGAAAAGTATATGTATATATATATATATATGTATGTGTATGTGTGTGTGTTTGTGTGTGTTTGTGTGTGTGTGTGTGTGTGTGGGTGTGTGTGTGGTTGTGTGTGTGTGTGTGTGTGTGTGTTTAAAGCATGAAACATTTCAAACCGATATTTTTTTTCTAGTGACTATGAAAATATGTCACCACCTCTCTTCTCTAATTGCCACTTTCACTGGAATCTACCTTCATATTACGCATAAAAACTGGTATGAAAACTCTCAATTACACAAATTTTGAAAATCGATTCAACAATATTTTCTGTACTATTTGGAAATGAGGATAGATGAAAAAGTTGGCTTACAATCTATTGAACGTCCTTGCACGTTTTAATAACTTAAAATAATGTATTACAAAATACCCTCTCTGGAAATTAAGTAGGAGTTTGTATTAAAAACATATATCCTACAAATGTCACCTTCCTAAACACAAAGGTTAAAATAGCAAACGAACAATTTCTTGAAGCACAACCCCCATAAACATATAAATTTTAACGTAACGAATATCCTCTTGGAAATGCTTAAATATTTGATTAACATATCATCCATACTGATACAACTATCACACGTGTCATTGATATCCAACATTGTCCCAATGCAAACAGTTGGAATACGCTAGATAATACCAGACGACCAAAATACTAAAAGTTAACACCTCATTGTGAACCTTTATAAAACTCCAAATCCTAAAAGCTGACACACTTAATTACAGAGGTTAGAGAACTGGAGTGTACACCAACACGTAACCCCCCCCCACCACCACCACCACCAATACGAAACAAAATGACACATATACATATAAAAACAGCAAGAACTAAAACTATCGCAATAAAATCAACAGAACTAACACCAGTGGTACATTTACTGGCTTACAATCTAACCGCATTCTTTAATGATTAGCTACAACCTGAATATGACACACCTAAATATAACTGCTAATTATTATGTTCTACACATGACTAAATTCTAAACAATAACATCTCACCAAATTCGATCAATAAAATTCTCCACTGTATTTCATCATCATAACCTGCCATACAGTCTAATAATCATTCCACAGACTACTGTGAAAAATTTTGATTTAACAGAGAATAAATAAAGCCAGGATGAACTCAAATACATAACAGTCCAACTATGGGTTAGTTTGCCGAAATTTGAAATTCACTGTCAATTGTAATATCGTTAAAGAATGATAAATTTCTACTCCGATTGAGTAATCCTTCTTTTTAATACATCGTAAAGACGAGCATTGATATATATATATATATATATATATATATATATATATCAATGCTCGTCTTTACGATGTATTAAAAAGAAGGATTACTCAATCGGAGTAGAAATTTATCATTCTTTAACGATATTACAATTGACAGTGAATTTCAAATTTCGGCAAACTAACCCATAGTTGGACTGTTATGTATTTGAGTTCATCCTGTATGTATGAAGGTGGGGGGCAAAGGAGATCGCTATAGTAACTACCATGCTTAGTAATGTATAAAATAATTGGAATGATTCATTCGACTAAAAATCCATCAAAGCGGTGCTCCAGCATGGCTACAATCTAATGACTGAAACAAGTAAACGATAACAAATAAAAGATATGTACATATACGTACACACACACACACACACACACACACACAAACCCACACTATCAAATATGTCAATAGATGTACAAAATTCTGAGTTGGAGACAATGATACAAAAAAGCCGATAGAACTCCTTGGGTTTGCATCATTGTTTCTATGTATGCTTATTTGCATTCCCCTTATCGCCAAGTCTTTATCCCGCTAATTTGGTAGTCGTTAAAGATTTTGGAGTGTGATTTCAACTCTTTTGAGGGCTAATATGTGTTTTCTGTATATAGATTATTTCGATCTTATCTGTCAACACTAAATTCTTATATTTGCATATTTGTATTTAAATGTGTTTTTTACATAGACATGTGCGCGTATCTTTTTGAATATGCATGTCATTTTACAAACGTATATACCTGTGCATGTTAGCAGGAATATATATGCGAACTATTTTTCGTATACATGTTTGTGTGTGTGTGTGTGTGCGCGCGCGCGCACGCGAGTTCGATCTATATGTAAATGGTGCTATTCATGACATATCATTTACTTTAAACATTCATGTGTATGTACAAACGGGTTTTAGAAACTTCGTTCACTTTACAAATTTTATAGGTGGAATATCCAACATTGTTTACATAACCGTGGGAAATTATTGCCAGGCATTTTTGAATTATTTTATCATCGTCTATATTTTCGTATTTATACTTTTCCGTCTCTTTATTCTTTCGTTCTTATTTTCTTTCTTTTTGAATGTATCATTTCTTGAGTCTCCAATGCTATTGTCCACATATCTACATTAAGATCAATTCAAGACTTGGTCCTCATATTGAGCGCAATGAAAGAAAATTTTGAGCAACACTTTTAAAGAAGTCATAAGAAATAGGAATTAATATATTTAAATATATATAACATTTGGCCTCTGCGTTGCCCTTTTCATAGTTTGCTGATGTTGGACATTTGTGAAGGATAGGTACCAAAGGAGTACAACATACTTTCGCGTGGTAGGAAAAGTTAAATACAAATACAATACTATCTTTCTACATTTAGATATCCTGGGAAGAGACATACTGCAAGCTACTCGGTATTTATGCGGGCATATACGTGCGGGATCATTAACTAAAACATCAAATATACGATCCTTTCTAAGTCCAGAAACATAACGTCGCTTAAAATTTCGACCCGAACTTTCCCTGGTGATTTGTTTTCTCCCTGCCTGATATGTATACAGTCTCTGGAGATCTTTAGCTTTTTAGATTTGTGTAACAACTGCTTGTTTTTCAGGCTAGCATAGAGAAAAATATTTCCGTACTCATGCGTTTGTGTGTGTGTATGTGTGTGCACGCTCGCCTCTACGTGTGTGTGTGTGTATACACATACGTATGGATATATGTATACATATTTGCATGTATTTGCATTGAAGAGGGGCACATCAATCAGATCAGCAAATTGGGTGTCCCAACAATTCAGCTAGGGAGTGAGGGTTACCACTGAACTGTGAAATATGTGGAAGTTGGATCGCGATGAACCATGGCTGACTCAACGATTTTCCTACTCGTGCAGCCGGGTATTAAATGCCGCAGAAGAACTGCCATAACCAGACGCTTGTCTGATGTTGCTGAAAGGAGCTCAATGTTGGTAGTGGCGAAGAGAAATTACCAATGGACCTATTTAAGGATTCTATTTGTTATTTACAGTAATAGAATGAAGAAGAGAATTGGTTCCTTCACCGGTCAGAGTAGCTTAGTTGACTGAAACACAAACAAGAGAAATAAAGAAAACAAAATGAACGACCCAGGTTAAAATCCTGCTGTAGTTAGGATTTTGGAAAGAAGCAGGAGACACCTTAGAGTCATGATCTTGGTGGGACCAGGTGCCGTAGAATGTCGAGTATAAGGGCCGTAGAATGTCAAGTATAAGGGCCGTAGGACTTGTTTTATGGGAGTTCTTCGTCTGCTGTGCGCTCACCTTCCGGCAAGTTTCTGCTATCTATCTCTCTATCTATCTATCTATCTATCTATCTATCTATCTATCTATCTATCTATACATCTATCTATCGACCTATCTGAATGTATTTATATGCCTAAACATTGACGTACATCCGTGAACAAAAGTGGATCGTACTTAATATTCATACATGAAAGAGATTTAAATATAACATCAACTTCACGTGATTTTGATCTGTCTATTTATATATTTCTTCATTCTTTCATTTTATTCAGATTTATTTAAAGGCCAGACTGTTTACGTCTTTTTGTAGCAATTCTATTTACCTGATTTTATTAAACAGATAATTTTAAAGCAATTATTCTAATACTACCCCCACTCCTTATTCATCACTAATTCATAAATATTTACCGTTTTACTCATCATACTCTACGTTTATCACTTTATTACCCACTCTGTGTTTACGCTGTCTTATTCACCCACCATTTCAGCAACGTGTGACCTTACATCAATACAGCTATATTTCTTGCGGAGAACGTTGCTATCTACTTTTACTTTAGCTGCTTCCAGAATTTATATATTTTCCCACTTATTACATCAGCCTTACTTCATCTCTATACCAATTAATATCCTTATGTATGTAAGAACCTAAATATGTGTGTGTGTGTGTGTGTGTTTGTGTGTGTGTGTGTGTGTGTGTGTGTGTACGTGTGCCTGCGTGCGTATGTGTGCGTGTGTATATGTGCATTTTGTTCAGTCTAATACTTCCAGAATATGACCACTGAAGGAAAAAAAGACGATGTCACGCTATTCATTCTTATACGTGACAACAACTTACTATCAGAAAAGACTATTAAAATATTCTTTTCCACTTCGTCATATTTGTTTCAACAATCAATGACGTGACAACTTAATAATAACTTTCTTACTTAGGCAGAGAACTGCATATTTGGTTGAAGTCTAAGTACTTTAAATGCATATCATTTTATTGATAAAGATGTATGAAAGACGAATATTTGTTTCTCGATTAAATTTGATTAGCAGTAATATAACACAATACTGCCAAGCATTTTCCTAACTCTCAAAACGGCTTTGCAAATCCACTGACAGGGTCATATATTACATGATACTATGAAATCGCAAGCAGTCATATTACTATCATATATATTATCATTCACAACATTAAAAGAGAAATAAATACAAATAAAATTGAAGGAAAATCTGGCGTTCGGTTAGCATGACCATCAACATCACCTGGTGGAGCTTGCTCGGAGATTTTTAACCCGCACACGCCACGCATGTCCGTCCTGCTTTTGTTGGAAAAAGATTTCTGAGAGGTATCCAGTGTCTCTTGTGTGCTGATCAACATAAATTTTGTTCTGACGACTTGCTCGAGTGCGGCCATGCTTTGGCATCTATAGGAATAGGTCACATGTTATATAAGCAGTCCTCGACGAAAACACGGAGTTGCTCTTTGGCAAGGCATAGCATCCGTTCGCACCCCTGCTAGGATCTCTATAAAATACTGAGGCCCTGTAAAGACCGGAGATGTTTCTATCATTGGAAAGCAGGATGGTAGTAGGGAACGAAATGCTAGACTTTAAAAAACTACTGTCTTTAGATTTCTCTCCACATTGCAGAATAAATTAAACTTTTATAAATCTCAGTCGGAGAAACGCATCAGTTTGACTGGCATTGAAATCATCTATAAAACCTGCTACAGTAGACAAGAAATTAGCAATCGAAAGACACTGTAAGACATGTAGTGACCTCAGAAATTCGCTTAGCATAATATGCGCAAATATGAATCATATTTCGTATATTGTGGTGGAAACATACACAAAAATGATTTATTCAGGCTCCGCGTCACGATAGAAACTTTATTACAATTTCATAATTTTTCATATAAGATGGCGAACTGGAAGTATCATTGGTACGCAGAGCAAAATTATATACGGCTTTTCGCCCGCCTTTAAGTTCCGAGTTCAAATTCCACCGAGGAATGGTTTTCATCACTTTGGGGTCGATAAAATAAACACCAGTAATATACTAGCGTCCGTGTTATTACATAAGCTCCTACACTAAAATGTCAGGCAGTGTGTCCATATTAGAAAGGATTATCACTATTATACATTTGGCGGCGATCTAGCAGAACCGTTAGTTAGCCTAACAAAAGGCTTAGCGGCATTTCGTCTGCCTTGTCTGTACGTTATGATTTAAAATTCTACCGACATCGACTTTTCTTTTCATCCTTTCGAGTGGATGAAGTAAATACCATTTGACACGGGTTGGCATCGTCCACTAGCAATCTCCCCACAATTTACAGCCCATGTACCTATAATAAAAAAAAAATATGGTTTAAAATTTTTTGGCACTAGGCCAGGAATTTCGGGAGTGGGTAGAGTTCGATTACATCGATTTAGTTAAAAGACAAGGTCGACCATGGTGATATTCCAAATCAAAACGCAAAGTTTGGAAGAAATGCCGCTTAGTACAATGGCTCACGTGGTAAAGTTTCTGCCAGCTCAAAGCCCTAGCAAAATAAAATTATTACTACTCTATTTGAGGCTCGAGCTGGCGGGACCATTCACACGTCGGATAAAAAGGCTGAGCGGATCTTCGTCAGTTCTTACGTTCTATGTTCAAATTCCACCAGTGTTGGCCTTACTTTCGATCCTTTCATGGTCGATAAAATAAGTACAAGTTGAGCACTGGAGTCGTTGTAATACACTAGCCTATCTTGCAAAATTTCAGTATCTGTGCCTATTGTAGAAAGTGTTGCTACTATTTTTCTTGATAATGCCATGCTTTAAGCTTTAGAAATAATTTCATATTTTCATATTTTCGTAAATATTTGTTTGAATTTACTTCAAAGAAATCCTTTCAGCATGTAGCTTTTTTAACAACTGTATCGTCATAGTATGAAAAATGTTAGTTTCGATCCGGTACTAAGAAACGTCCAAAATAATGTTTTGATATGACACCTAATGTATTCCAGGACAATATATTCGGTGAGTGATGAGGAATGTATTTGGAATGAGAATTGGAACCAATATCAGAAAAGGTACACCAAAAGCTTATCTTTTGTACTACTTCTCTCGAGAGCTAGGAAAGAATATTACTAGCAATATTTGGAGAGTAATCAACATTAGCGATTAACGTTACGTATGGTTGAAGTATATGATATAGTTTCACTATACTATCGGAAAATGTTTCGCGAAACTGCTTTGATCTCAAATATTATTTATATGTAAGAGAATTATATTAGAATCAAATGAAAATAGTAATAGACTAACGGTCAATAAATAAATAAATGTGCAAAGCCCATTAATTGAATTCGTAATATTACGGGTATTGAGAAATTTGTACACTCTCAGACGCCCTTTCTTCGGATAAATAGGACATGTATAGGTTGCACGATATATAGTCAATAATCAAACATTCTTTATTCTTTAGAGGAAAACGACATCCTGTCCCAAATCTCGTAAGTGATATCCACTCACAGCAAGTGATATCCACTCACAGCAAGTGATATCCACTCACAGCAAGTGATATCCACTCACATGCATCTTATTTTATCGAATTGTTGCTTTTTTCCAAAATAAGCGACAACCAATGAACGCATACCAAACGCAACCATTACGCCTTTTAGAAATGGCTACATAATGTAATGCATCATTTCCTTTTTATACAGAATGATAATGGGGTGTATTTTGTGCAAAGTTTGTTTGTATTTGACAAGAGATCTAGCAAGTACGGGTTGGATTCCTCCTTACTTAGCTTTCTAATAGTTATCAGCAGTAGTGAGATTGCATTAATAAGATATGTAAAATACGGTACTCAGCCTCCGCTGAGTATCATGGTGGTACCGTTGAAATTGCGGGTTATAAGAATCAACTCTTATGTTGTTTCTTTAGAATGAAAAAGTAACATCTATATGTCTATTGTCTCATCCCTATATATTTGACACGAATAATATCACATGTAACAGAATTATATATTTTTACTACAAAATTTCTTTCCCAAATTTTCAAATTTAACGTATTTTGCTAAATTGTGTTTAGTTCATCACAAAATGAACGACAATAGATATAAATAATAAAATACAAAATATAAACATTTTGAAGAACATTTTACACTCTCAAAATCCACTCGAGGCAAGTTATTATTCATACTATTTAACTGTATATGATTAGAAGGAGAGATGAAAACCTACATCAGTTTTGTAAGATGTAACTTATGGAATAATTATATTCATAAATGTTATATCTGGCTAAAGCTATCCATTGGGAGAAAATATCTAATTCGTAATTATTTCGTGTGAGCAATTTGTAGCATGTAAAAATATAATCAGAATGAATAAACTATGCCATAAAACAAAACGTAAAAAAACATCTATTCAAGCAGTATCATTTTAATAATTACACGCATAAAGTTATATTGTACATCGCGAAAATAACAAGTATTACTATATATGGATACTGTGAATCACGATAAAATATTTGACTTGAATGTGTTCATGTTCTCCAAGAGAAATATACTATACTCGTTTGTTACAAAAAAAAAAAATACAGTACTGAGATTATATAAGCGAAATAAAGATACTTAATGCTCCTGTTTCGAACCATGTCACATTACATAACTACAGTTAGATATCGGAGATGGATGATAATTTTAGAACTAGATGGAATGGATCTATGATACAAGTGTTTGCATCAGCAGCACCGTCAAGTATAAGTGAACAATATGCATTCATGAGACATGCATAAAATGTGTAAATATAAGCCAACGTTCAAAAGCATTTTCTTGCTCTTCTATAACAGTCAATCGGTATTTATCAGATCAGAACCTTTAGTGTTGCAGCATATCTTAGGTTATTAATTTTATGATTTGTTCGGTAAAATACGAGAGGGAAGGTGTGAGATTGAGAGAGATAGATACAGAGCTATTGATGAGTAATCTTGGATGCAGATTGGAGCCATCTCATCAAAAGGATGGAGAGAAGGAATACTTCCAGAGTCATATACTCATAATGTTACTACAGATCTTCAAATAAACAAAACTGTTTTTAGAATATTTTTTCTAATATTGTATAAAATCTATTTACTTTTCCTCTGATATAATTCCCCATATACTTTCACAGATCCAGTCTTAGCAACTGTATGAAATAACCGAAAAATATCATTGATATTACTTACTCAAATACTTTTGACGTTTTGTCTCCTACATTTTTACTCGATATATGGTGCTTGGTGTCTCCGTTGCAACCTTTGCCGTATCTAATTATCCGTCGAAGATCGAATTTGTTACAGCATATATAAATAATACATTTCATATAAGTGTCAACACTCTGCTAATCAGAATACAAAATTGTCGTTGACTTTCGTACCCATAGTCACATGGACATGTAATATGATAAAGTCGACATTTGTATTGTATCAATGCCTACTCCAGGCTACATGAGAAATTAAGCTAAATTTGATTCGTTTTGTTAAACTCAGTTAGTGAAAGGAGAATATAGGTGGTACATTTTGAACTTATATAGCTTGATATACTCTCTATCAATTGCATTAACTAATTTGATGTGGTTGATTCAGAGACAGCGAAAGGCGCCGAGGAAGTTAAGGATTTACATAGATTTTTAAACATACATACACATCACATTCACACACACAGATATATGACTGTGCATGTGAGTTGAAAGCAGATATGTATGTGTGTACACATACATCAATCTATTTATCTGTACGCACATATGCGCACGCTCACACACATACAAACACACAAACACACACGCGCACACACACACATACACACACACACACACCCACACTGACACAACAACACCCACAAAAAGCTATAAGTACAATGAATTGAAATGAATTGATATATGCACTTGGTAAATTCTGTTAAAATGTATAAAATTGGCATAATTTACATTCGGCCGACTATAAAATATCTTTCCTATAAATAATACCAAATACTGTCTTCACATATATATATATAAATATTTTCAAATAAACAAGACATCGCTTACGCATTGCTTCATACTATTACGTACAACAGTGCATTTACTTCAGTGTTACGTCACTTATGCTAATTCTGTGCATCTGATCGACTCATCATCAAGATAGAACTTTTATTGAAAGGGAATTATAATTCGAGATGTAATAAAATTCCATGTTATCCAGCTGCTTAGGATGTTACTTCTCATATATTTTTCGCTTCCAGTTAAACATTACCTTAAAATGAGATACGATTTTGTGTTCAGCTTCTGGTTTCCAGAGAAGGTAGTAAAATCCTATACTGTATACCATCTCATTATGCAGACTTCCAAAGTAAAGAATAACCTATTTTGTTTTAATTCTAGGAGAAATAAGCACATATCGTAGGAAAATATTCGTATTTACATGATAGTGATGAAAAGAATCACACATCTTGCATGATATTAATCCAGATACTCAAGGGACAAATTCATCTACTATGCATGATTTACTGTGTATTTCTATTGTCGCCTTGCAGGGGATAATATATTTAAAAACCGTACATATATCTACTCTTTGAATTTGAGATCACTGAACATATACATGCTTATGACAAGGGATTATAGGAACATACATTTCTTGTAAACGTATACCAATAGTAATGGAAAAACCTTCAGTTGAACAAACATAATTTAATGCTCCAACAGATGTTTACTTTCTTTTAAAATGTTTGTTTTCCTTTCGTTAATATCCTGTTGATTTTGGAAGAAATTCTTTCTTCATACGTTAAAACCTGATTTTTCAACAAGCACACCTGTTTGTTCAGTATTATATCATCAATAAATTACAGGCTATGTATATTTCTTAATTAAATGAAGACAGTATAATAAATATCAATACTTTTAGAGTCAAGATATACTGACACCCAGGAAAAAAAAAATATTGTGAAATATAAAAGCCACTGTATCCAAGCACAAAGCAGCTGTGTTTTGGAATATAATTAATATTTATGTTGCACACAAACTTTTTCTAATAAAAATGCAGGCAGCATCTTTGAAATAATCATTTTTTTGCGCGCGCGCGTACGTGTATCTTTGTGTGTCATAATTCATTACATCATTTTCAGAAAAAAATGTAGTCGAGTACTACAATGAAGTCGTAAATAATATGTATTTTCACCGTTTCTCAGAAAAGTATATGCAGCACAACTCAAGTGAAACCAAATGACAAATAATCGTCAGCAGTATCATATATCAATTTCAACGCATGCCGTCTCATTTGTTATTCCTGCCACCACTAAACCATTTCATCTACAGACCATTTTTAAATACGACAGAGCAGTGAGAAACTATAAACATAAAGTGAACGTTCTATAAAAAAACTTTGTGCGTAAGGTTACACAATGTTTATCATTCACAAAATATACAACATATTCGGTAGCCTATAAAATAAGGTAGAAATTTCACATTCTGGTTAATACAGCCTTGCTCAATTGACCGTATTTCTTTTTTGTTTTTATTCACATGTCGAAGTAGTCGGGAGTAGACATATATACTTTCTCGGCACTCTCACACTTCATTACGTTGAACTTTCAAGGTGTAACTGCTAGACGCAGAGCGGAATGCACGAACTCTTGTTTACCTTTTACTAGATTTAGGTATTAGGATGCGTTCATACTGGAGCAATATGTTCAAGAATTTTACTGGAACGAATCGCCCCCAACAATTATATTTTCTTTTATCCGGTACTCCTTCAATCAATCACATTTAATGGACATCTAATTTACGGGGAATTAAACACAAGACCGGTTGTTAATCTATGATGTAGGACAAGAGCCACAAAGACACACACTCACACACATATGTGTGTATTTAGTTACGTACGTATTTGTATGTATATACATAGGCGTGGTTGTGTGGTAAGTAGCTTGCTTTCCTACCATTTAGTTCTGGGTTCAGTTCCACTGCGTGGCAACATGTGAATGGATTTGATAGACGGAAACTGAAAGAAGTCCGTCGTATATGAGTGTGTGTGTG
Organism: Octopus bimaculoides; assembly: GCF_046866305.1. Lineage (NCBI taxonomy): Eukaryota > Metazoa > Mollusca > Cephalopoda > Octopoda > Octopodidae > Octopus > Octopus bimaculoides. The sequence goes on along the minus strand of NC_142934.1, from coordinate 101,981,703 downwards.
GGCGCATATAAGTGTGCGTCTGTGTGTGTGTGTTTGTGTGTGCGCGCGCATGCGTGTGCTTGACCCCTCACCGTTATTTGGCAACCGATGTTGGTGTGTTTATGTCCTGTAAAGTAGCGGTTCGTCAAAAGAGACCGTTGGAATAAGTGCAAGGCTTCCAAAGAATAAGTCCTGAATTTGATTTCTTTGACTAAAAATCCGATGAAGGTGGTGTTCCAGCATGGCCGCAATCAAATGACTAAAACTATTAAAGAATTAAAATACATACATATATAATTATCACGGGCTTCGGATCTTTGCGGTTATGGCCATTGCGCATCGTGATCTTTAAATAAATTTTTAACGTTTCATATCGATGTAATTTTGGACGCTGAATCCGAATCTGTTATTCATTTATTCGAGAAAAGTTTTGAGAAAAAGTTACAGGTGTTCAAAGTTTGATCATTTTCAGAACTTTCAACCAATCAGAAAACAGCGCGTTCGCTGCATCTTCTATCATGTCAGAGTAACGAGGAAATGAGGGTACCGGCACGTCAAAACATTAAACTAGCTACAGTAAACAATGAAAAACATTAAAATATTCGCGAGCAAATTAAATATTTAAAAGCTACGAGCAAACCCACACAAGTTGCTACAAATAACAGTCAAAACATTGCTTAGAACAGACATTAGTTTAAAAAATTCACAAAGGTAAGTTTGCAATACACTATCGAAATCCTACTGTTATGAAAACAAACAACTATAGAACACGTGGGGGTTACACTCTTTCTGTGCGTGCGCAACATCGTTGGTTACTATTGAAACATATTTCTTCGAAATCAGCTATGGAACATGTGGTGCTTATTTGCTTAGAGAATTTTATGGTGATGGGTAAAATATAGGCTTCTGATTGACTAATATACCCATATTTTGCAAATTTTTAAGAGCTATTAACTTCTTAATAAAGAGTTTATACGAAAAATGAATTTGCTTTTCATAATTAGTATACAAAACTTACTCCATAAATAAAATTTGAAAAAAAATTGGAAGAAAATTGTAGACGGTAACAAAGACCATAAAGATCACGGGCTTCTTTAAGTTTCTATTCATCAAATCCATTCACAATTATTTGAACGGCTCAACGCTCTAGTAAAAGACTTTTAGTCAAAGTGTTTGGAAAGCAATCTTCTCACCACAAAACTGTGTAGACTGCAACAAACTGAAAGGAATTGAATTGCTTAAAAACAAATGACTTCACTCGACGTACTAACCACAAGGTTTCACACCTGACTAGTTAATGCTAATATTTGAAATACAAGAGTCGTGTGTCGAATTAGAAGAAGATCCTTCAAGCAACCAAAATAGGAAAGGAAATTTAGAAAATAATAATGTTTGAAAACATATTCTTTCATCAACAGATGACATGATTCATGAATCATCGGTAAAATATCAATTTATAGATTCTTATATGCTTTTCCTTGCATATTATATTGTGTTTATTAAGTTGAGATAATTACCAACATCTCGATGAAAGAGTGGAACAAATCTCAAGCAAACTTGCAGAGATTCAAGAATCCCTTGTAATTTCAATTAACGAATAAATACAGCTGAAATCAAAAGGATGGGCTGATACTTTTGTGTGAGTCGATGAATAGTTGGGTAAATTTGACGAAACAAAGCAAAGAATATATTATAAATTCATGTGTCGTTAAAAGAGAGATATCTCTCGATCAGCTTCTTCTAGAATGTCTTTCCATCCCCTGCAATTGAATATATTTTCGCGACTGACCTTAATGAAGCTAGTTCACAGCAGTTTCGTCCCTGCAGATTCTTTTAGAAACGCATTGATATAAGGCTGTTCTATTATTTATTATTTTTTGTCACAAGAACATACACCACCAATGTCATCACCTACTACTACTACGGCAGTTACCTCCATCGTCAACTACGCCGATGTAGACAATACTATCACCAACTACCACCATTACCACGGCACTCACCACCACCAATGCTGCCAACATACAGCCAGGGTTCAGCACCACCAACCCCACTGTCCCAAACATGACCTCTATGGCACCAACCACACGAACTACAACAACAACTGGAGAGCTGCTGTTGCTGCTGTGTCAAATACCGGACTATCAAAATGGGATACACATTTCTTTGACTATATTGTTCTGAATATAGTCATTTGCACTCGAATCTAAAAGTTTTTCAAGCTGCGAGGCTTCCTTATTTTTCATTTCATTCACAAAGATTAGAAAGTGATTGTAATCAAAGTTTTATTAATGGTTATACAAAATGATGTAATGAATAATAATTTTCAAAACAAAAATATCTTTCACTCTGTTATTCTTTTCTCTCACCGTATGTGTGTTTGAAGCATTCATTTACTGATCTCCTAAAACCAGACTTGGAAAGAGTATTCAGTAGGCAATTCTTACCTAATATCTTTCTCCTTATCTCTTTACTTTGTCTCTCTCTATTATTCTCTCTCCATATATACGATGTAAAGCACTGCTGGAGAAATCAACAAAACCAAGTGTGTGCATGAGTAAGTGGGTGTACATGCATTTTTGTCTGCTTGTGTATGCATGTACTTATGTGTGTGTTTGCGCTGACACGAAGCAGGTCATTATCTTGGCTTCTCCATACTTTAATTTTCACTCAACTCGAAGCAGAAGTAGATTACATTTGTACGCTATGCTAATTTACGCAATCGAGGTGAAGACAAAATTGTGGGGAAACTTACTTCTAACGCAATAAACTAATTATTCAAAGATATTAGGGCAAGACTACATAAGTCAATATATAATTCTGCCAGGCAGAATACCCGTCCGCTGCTCAGTTCACGTTTAATTTCTTTCTGTCATCTATTTATTTATTTATCTATATATTTTTTTTTTTTTTTGTCTCAGTCATTGAAATATTTCACCGCGCTCACATCACATTAATATTTGTAAAAGATAACACCATTGACCGTATATAATAAATCAATGATGGAAATGCAATAACTTATACATATATATATATTGGTAAGTAAATTAATGCATAATTCACAATTCACCTACTGATTAATAATTCGTCGCAATCTCGCTCTACTGAGATAAACGTTTCGCTTTTTTTTTTTTGTTATCGGGTAATGATTAATTACATATTTATGATTAAAAGCCGTAATTATTAACAACATCAACAAAAACAATTAACGATATATTTTATTAATTAGTTCTTTCACTTACGCTCACATGTCATTCATTAAGAATGCTATTACGCTTCCTGTTGTATTTATATTTTCACTTTCTTTAATTAATATCTGGGAGTAAATAAACATTTCTATTCGAAAAGAAAAAAAAAACTGCAAATGTTATAAACGAAACAAAATGCTTTTAAAAATGTAAAGTGTACGTAAAAAACGAAATAAAGAAATATTTTCTCGAAATAACTTTGATGCAAGAATAAGTAAATTAAATATTTCTTTTTTTTTATTTTAATTAATACTTCTTTTTCTGTATATTTTTATTCATTTAAATATGCGTTGTCAAATGTAGCATTTATTTAATATAGTCAAATGTGTAACACCGGATGTGGAGAAAAGTCAACTCCATTACGATCGGGTCGATATGAAGAGTAATCTTTCATCTTCATTCTCAAAGCCTTTACTGTCTATTTCGCGCTTTCTCTCTCACTCTGTCTGTCTATTTATCTTTATCCCTGTCAGATTTTATTTTTCTCCCTCTCTTGCATTTATATATATAACCACATAGATATATATGCATACACACATATATAAAGGTAATTAGGAGATTACAATTGCTTTGCATTTACAGATATAACTTACATTTTAATGACAGCATTTTTACTAATGAGTCTACGAAACAAATAATATATCATAGTAATTAATTGCGTATACGAATATATTTAGTCACTCCGGAAACAACTCGACATGAGACACGTATTTTTATATTGTTGTATTTCTAAAGTTTATCGTTTAATATTTAATCCCAAAGGTCGAGCAATTTCATTCCGTGAGTTGCATGAAATGTAAAAATATTTAAATTTATAATGTTGAACTGGACAGATTGTTACTATCTATTCTATTAAAGTGTTACCATACATTCTTGTGCGCAAAAACAAAACAAGTAACTACAATCTCTTGGAGAATGGTAATTGGGTTGTAACGATAAAACGAGAGAGAAAGAGATTGAAACGAACACAGTTTGTACGTTTACTCACATATATACATTCCCATATAAGTGTGATATTGCGGTACACTCATACACAAAAGCAGATAACAAGTGGCAGCGTGTATGAGAAAACATGGGAGTATATGAATATTTAGACTATTAGATTTCGTATGTGACCACGCGCCAGTAGCGTTTGTCTGATTTTTATTCTCCCTCACTGCCTGACTATTTAACGCATTGGTCTAATGCTAGTCATGAGTATTAAGATTCAGCATCCATATATCTCTTCTATGATCAATAATTGTATTCCGAAATTTTGAATTTGGTTAGCAAGATTCTTGATGTGAATACGTTTGTTGAAAGAATCATTCTTGTGTGCAGGGAGGGATCATAGACTGTCGCTATGCTGGGGCACTGTCTGGAAGAACTTTTAGTCGAATGAATCGATCCTAATATCATTTTTTCTTAAGGGTGGTACTTATTTTATCAGTCACTTTGGTGAACGGCTGGCTTACGTGGATGTAAACGTCCTAACACCGGTAAGTGATGCTAGTAGGGGGATCCAACACAGACACAAAAAATACACACACAAAGACACACACACGCACAGAAGCACACAAACAAACAAACACAGACATATAAAATGGACTTCTTTCAGTTTCCTTCTAGCAAATTCACTCACAACCGGGAACTGTATACTAATAAAAATTAGAATAAACTCACGCACTGATTCAGTACTACTTCTATATTTTATCATTTAATTATTCAATCACTATATATAGAACAATCAACACATGTCATTGATAAGGTCACAAGTAGTGATAAAAGATCTCTGGCAATGAAAACTAAAGCAAAGAATTGAATAGGTAGTTGGTGAAATGTAGTTATTGAACACATATGTGTGTGTGTGTGTGTGTGTGTGTGTGTGTGTGTGTGTGTGTGTTTATTTTAATGTTGATGCTATAATAACCCTCTCTAGAAGCAACAAGATGTATTACAAAACTTATTCGTAAAATATATTTAACGGAACAGTCTACAAATAGAAAAACACTGGATGCTGATGTCATAACATCAAGTTCTACATAAATGATTTTCTAGCTGAATGATTAGTTTAAACCGGACAATTCCCACAGAGCACAGCAGGGAGAATTCAAACTATGGAAGCAGAGATGATATCGGGAAAAGTGAGTAAAGAAAAGGCAATGTGAATTAGAAATAAGACAGACGGGTCAGGAACGAAAAGAAGTACTCTACTAGGAAGAAATAAATGAAATTAACAAACCCCCATGTGTGTGTGTGTGTGTGAGTGTGTGTGTGTGTGTGTGTGTGTGCGCGTTTGTGTGCGCGTGTGTATGTGCGTGTGTGTGTATGTGTGTGTGTGTGCGCGCGTGTGTGTGTGTGTGTGTGTGTGTACGTGCATGCGTCTGTGTGTGTGTTTAATTTCACATGTAGTGGCATGTTATGTTTTGTAAGTGCTTACATTAATTCTGTTGTGAGTTCAATACACATCTATCATTGGTGGAAACGCATTCTACGTAGCAATATCCTGCAGCTTCATACGTAGAGTGGACGACGACCACATATTTCAATGCATGCCTTCAGAGCATTGTCGTGTGTAAATGGAATTCAAGTTGGTTAGAACACACCACTACTTTATTTCAGAATTCTTAAATAACCCTTTTAACTATTGGTATAGTTTATATTCCAGCTGGCTATGAGCTGCTTTCAACACTGTTGATATTTGCCTTCCAATAATGGACACCATTTCTTGGCTGAAATGCAAGGCATTGACAAGTCTGATCCTGTCAAAAGGTTAATTCCATTAAGCATATCAGGGCTTAAAATGTCAAAACAGGAAAAGGGCCGAATCTTAAGTGTTCTTACAAGAAAAATCATAGAATATACATTGAAGGATAACAAAGCTGATGTGTTTGGCCGTGTGCGTATATTTGTGTGTATGCATTATATAATCAATGAATGTGCTTTATTAATGTATATATATATATATATATATATATATATATATATATATATATATATATATATATATATATATATATATATATATATATATATATATATATATATATATATATATATATATATATATATATATATATATATATATATATATATATATATATGTATATATATATATATATATATATATATATATATATATATATATATATATATATATGTATGTATGTATATGCATATATGTATATATATATATATATATATATATATATATATATATATATATATATATATATATATATATATATATATTTATATATATATATATATATATATATATATATATATATATATATATATATATATATATATGCATATATGTATATATGAATATATATATAATTATTTACATATATATATATATATATATATATATATGTGGGGGGGGGTGCGTGTGTGTGTATGTATGTATGTATGTATGTTAGTGATATATATATTACTAACATACGTACATTGCTAGAAATGTGTGTGAACTTGTAGTTTGTTTGAAGCATTTTCTACAGTAGAACATTTTAAATGAAGAAAGCTTGTTACAATGCAGAAATGAAAGTTCAAATATCCTCTATATAATTCGGGCGCAATGGTCTATCTTCTGAACGACACAGTCAAAGAAATATGCGTGTATGTAGATTCTTCCATTTGGATATCCAGATATGCAGTGACCCCGTTTTAGTCCGGTGCTTGTAGAATAGCATTAACCCGCACATATGCAAATATATGTGCGTGTATGAGAGAGCAGGCGTGTGTGTGTGTGTGTGTGTGTGTGTGTGTGTGTGTGTGTGTGTGTGTGTGTGTGTGTGTGTTTATGTATATACTCATATGCGTATTTATATACATATTTCGTATCTCATCGTATAGGGAAGTGAATAATTACACCTTGTCACTCTCGAACCTATCTGATGCGTACATTAGTAAAAAGCTAATCTTAGAGAAATTTTCGACCGGAAGTTTTTCATTTTGCATACGAGAATAAAAGTTTGAAATGTATTTTTCCATCATTTCTATCATTTTACAAACAGTCAAGAGTAAGATATAAAGAAATTATATATTTCTTTCCTTGCTTCAACTTATGTCTAATATTCACCGAAGAATATTTACGAATATACACACAAGACAAAATTGTAGTAAAGTTTAGTATATTATTCCTGTTTTTACAATTGTAATTGTACTGATTACAGAGATAATAGGATATGACGGCAAAGTGAGAGATAAGGTGGAAGCAGTGTAAATAGAAGGATCCACCGACCTGAATTGCATTGCCAACATAGTAAGATGCACCTGGAAAGATAAAACACTACACATTTCAGTACCCATGTCATACAGTGATTTTGATGCAGTAATTGCAATCTCTCCCGTGCCAGGTTATCCTGTCGGTATTTTCTTCAGCTCCGCGAGCTGGTAGTCGATACTTGGAATTATCCCACATTAAATTGCATATTATTAACGTCAGCCCATCAGAACGTTGCGTCCAGCATGTATTGCAGGTATGCGATATCTCCATGTTTGTGTATCCTCTAAGACTCTTTTGTGTGATCTGCATAATTTGCAAGTGTAGCTACCTGCGCAGCTGACGGTATGTCTCATTGGACCACTATGTATAACAGTGGCTATAAGATAGTGCCCTGTGGAACACTACTCACTAATTATGTTTCCTTGAAGATAGCAACATTGTACACCAGTGCCTGACTTAAAAAGTTGTGTTCCCACTCTCCAAGTATTCCCACTACACCGAATTACGCACCATGCCACAAACCATACCACATTCTAAGTTACCAAAGCCATTTTCAAAATAGGGATATATAACATCTACATTTGTATTGTTGATCATCTGCTTTAACACTCAGTTGTACACTTATAATCACTGTTTAAGGAGGTTTCTACTTGGTCGAAAACCATGCTCAGTATCAGACGGCGAGTCATTCTCTTAAAGGAATATAACTAGTTTCCTTCAGACTATTTTTCCTATGATATTGTTGATATGTGAGGTTAGATATTTTGAGCAACTGCTCTACTACTGGTTAGAGCATAGTATTCACTCCTTCAATTTTCCTGTGAGCTTGTCACTTGCAAGTACCGGCAGGGATCTTGCAAAGAGTCGTTTGCATGATGTGAGAAGGACTTTTGGGAATCCATCAAAGACAGCAGCTGAGTTTACGCAAAGAATCACACAACAAAAAGCAGAAGAAAAATTTAAAATAGATTTATCCTCAAACCATTTCAATAGAATTCTTGACCGTCCATAAATTCATCACAATATCCGCACGCACGCACGCACATCTTGTGAATAGAGACGCAAACTGCGATTCAATTCCGTAGAAGTTTTGACACAAAAATAAATTCTTCCATAAGACAATATGTCCATAAATAAAACTCACACAAACACATCCACACAGACACAGACATACAAACAGACACCACACAGACAGACAGACACACACGCACACAGAAACACACACGCACACAGAAACACACGCACAACAAAATGAAAAAGAAAAAGAATTTCTAAAGTCGGCATTAGAATTTTTGATAATTTAGCACTGCGTACACAAAACACACTTGAATAGAAAAGAAATCTGGTTTGCAGTTCAATAGAACCCTTTGACGTTTGATCCCATGAACACCATTTCAATCCCCTTCATAAACAACATATATAAGTGGAGAGTAAAATCATGAAGCGTATTCTTAACTACACACGGAGTATGAGAGTAAACTGATTTAGTTTCTAATTTTTAATTCTTGTTTATTAATTCTTGACTTTTTAATATTTGATAAGATGAACATACACATGGGAACCGGTTATATGTTTCAAAGGTGACTTAATGTAAGAAATTTAAAAAAAATATTTTTTCCTATCCTCCTATCCAATTAAAGAAAAAGTAAAAATAATCTTTACACCATACTTTATCCATATTTTACACAGACGCACACACATGCACACATATGCACACACATACACACACGCACACACACTCATATCTGCACACACAGATACATACACACATATATGCACATACATATACACATACAAACAACCACATACAGACACACAGTTATAAATACTTGTTGAAATTTGGTGGTGTCTAGTTACCTAGAATTTTCGTTTCGTCAATATATATGGCTGAATCAAGGCGGCGACCAGGCAGAAACATCAGTAAGCCGGGCGAAATGCTTAGCGGTATTTCGTCAGTCTTTATGTTCTGAGTTCAGATTCTGCCGAGATCGACTTTGCATATCATCCTTTCGGGGTCGATAAATTAAATATCAGTTGGGTACTGGGGTCGATCTACTCGACTGGCCCACTCCCCAGAATTTCGGACCTTGTGCCTAGAGTAGGAAAGAATATGTATGTATAGTCTTATATTCGTGTGAACACGTATATTCGTAGGTGAAGGTATGCTTTTGTCTGCGTGTGTGAGTCCTTCCGTATTTCTAATTGTATGACAATGTGCATTGCATTAGAAAATATGTTTAAAGTAGGAATGAAGGTGATATGATTTACATGTATCAAACCATTTAATCGAAATAACCGAATTATTTATTATTGCAACTAATTAAGTTTCCTTGTAATACATAGTTTATCACTGTCTCTAAATTGACATTGTTTCCTGTTTATTAAATTGCAATATTTTATTACATTCAATTGTCTATATCCTTCAGGATCCATAACATATTTAATCCTATTTATTGTGTGACACAAAATCATTCTTCCTGTTCCAATAAAAGAGTGATTTAAAAAAAAAAACACTTCATATTTATTAGAATAATAATTTAAACATGTAGCCACCTTCGCTTTGAAATAACGCTTGATATATACTCCATGCATTTCTGTATAAAGAGAAAAAATATACAATTCTATGGAGACAGCTGGTAAATTTGTAGCTTAATTGTGAAGGTTATACATGTTGCTCATAAACATTGTAGACTGGAAATAAAATTGATGTATGCACTACAGTATACTTATATTAAATCCGACGTTTTATTAATATGTGTAAAATAAATCGAAACATAATATATATCCCTTATACTTTTAATATGAAGGAGACAAAAAGGGAAGTTAAATGAGTTTATTTATTGTTTTGCGAAAGGTAAATTCCCCCATTACACCGAAAAAATTCCAAATATGTGAAGTTTCTCAAAGATTCCGGGCTTTAAGAATATCGCGGAATATTTGGATGGCACCCACAATTTTCGAATTCTTTTATGGTCTTAGAAAAACTGAGGGACTGCTGCAATTTGTGTGTGAATCTTAGAGGGCATATGTAGGATAAATTCATAATTAACTGTTCCTCCTGTACTTTCTTTTACTCAAAGCCTGAAACTTTTCAGCACCCCTACGTATATATTATATGAATGCAAGTACAAACTATTCAAAGATATGTTCGAAATAATTTTATTGTCTATTAGAAATAGTTTGTATGCCTAAGACATGTTTATGTTCTATATTTCCTTTTTCTTCGAAAACATATCTCCTTTCTACTAATAATATGGGACATATTTCTACTATACTGTAATCTATTATAACAAATCATTCAAGTCTTCTGATTCAGAAATTAAAATACTATTGTAGAAAACAAATCCGTCTACTTTGTGATGCTACATTATTCTGAGGTTTTATGTATCTCACTGGTGTTCTGCTTTATATAAATGTGGATACGGAAGAAAAGCATTAACTAGGTCGATTGTAGATGAATGATTGTGTGCAAAACCAGTTTAGCATTTTCAAATAGCATTTCGCAGCACTTTAACTTCAGTGAAAATAAAGGTCAAGTGCTGGAAAGAGATCCAGCGAATATGGTCCAGCGAATAGACTTTGATATATATCATACATTACCTTATCAAATACTTGATGATTATTGACGAACACTTGGTTTTCTTATACATTATTACAGAATACGATCTTCGTAATACAAACGTTCGTTTTCAACTACTATATCCATTTGTTAATTATTATTTTATCGAAAGAGAACGAACGTTTATACACTCATCACTGACGCACTTTAAACTGGTCAACTTACCTTTCTGATTTAGCTTATATATCTTCTTTTACTACCTCTTATCCTTTCCCCACGCCTCCCTTTTGCAACACCTATCACCACAGTATTCCCTATATATCCCCAACAGTTTATTTAAGCATTACAATAAATGATCTTGCCTATGCATATATCTTCCGGATATCAGTATATTTTGTGTATTTATTTATACATGCATATATATATATGTATATATATATATATATATATATATATATATATATATATATATATATATATATATATATATATATATATATATACATATATATATATATATATATATATATATATATATATATATATATATATATATATATATATATATATATATATATATATATATATATATATATATATATATATATATATATATATATATATATATATATATATATATATATATATATATATATATATATATATATATATATATATATATATATATAAACATAATTAAGGGATCAGCAAACAGTTGCTTCACCACATACCGAACTGTTTGCTGATCCCTTAATTATGTTTATAAATGTACAAGAACGTTTAAATAAGTTCTCCACCGATAATGGTGTTTACATACCGAAGGGCTTGGTAAAAATTATTAATTGTTAATTTATTAATAAATTAATAAATTGATAAACCTTTACCCTTTTGATTATAATATATATATATATATATATATATATATATATATATATATATATATATATATATATATATATATATATATATATATATATATATATATATATGTATGTATGTGTGGGTGTGTGTGTGTGTGTACATCACTATGTATTTATAGATATAGGTGTACATGTATGTTACCATATAAGCTGAACGGATAATTTCATTTCTGCTCATATTGTTTATGTTCATAACTTTGTATATGTGTATTCATGTGTGTAAATATATATCTATCAAATTCTATGTACGTATGTATAGAAATGTATGTGTGTGTGTTTGTGTGTGTGCCTGTAATTGTTTATATAATTTATACTAGAACAATCCAGAGAATTATGTTTATCATTGTAGATAATATTTATATAGGTGATCGTCATCATTATAAATATCTCCAAATATAATAATGAGTGTAGTGTTTTCATATATATTTGTCCAGAATCACGCCGGACGTGGAGAAGGAGAGAACATAGTAATATAGTGAAGGAGAAGGAGTGAGAGTAATAGCCATGACTGAGAAGGAAGGGGAGCAAGTAATAACAATGAGAGAACGGAAAGGAGAACAGATGAATAAGGAAGGAATGGGTGAAAAACAAAATCAGTGTTTCAACTCTGTGTCAGTATATGTGTGTATGTGTGCGCGTGTACAGGGGAAGTATGAAAATGTTTGTTTGTGAGATTGTTTTGTACCTTATTTTGTACCTTATTTATATATAATATACTACACTTAGCTGTCATTATTGGCGGCACGTGGCTAGCTAGTGCGTAATAAGTGCTAATGCTCAAGATACTCGTGCCTTGAGTTTCTCTCTCGGTCTCTGTCGTAACAATCGAAAGAGAAAAGATGTGGTATCTCAAGACGGCTGCAATACCACTGGTTGTAGGAACACTTGGAAGAATACAAAAGAAATTAGTTGAGAATGATCCCTGGCTTACTATCCAGGCAGGAAGTGCAAAAGATTGTTCTACCCGGAACGTCACGCGTATTTAGAAGAGCATTGTCACCGTGAATTTTCGTTCTTTCACCGACCCTTATTTTCTTTGTTTATATTTTTATATTTTACTAGTTTCATTTTTTTTCCGTGTTTTCCTTCCCTTTTTTGTCTATCACATGACTTTGTAAATAAACAATGTTGTCTGTTTGTTTTAATGGCCTACCAATGTATACAGTACGTTTCACTTCCCTAGGTGTGAAATAGAGACTCAGCAATAAAATGAAAATAAAATAAAATAAATAACAACACCAACAATAATAATAATAATAATAATAATAATAATAATAATAATAATAATAATAATAATAATAATAATAACAATACTACTAATAATAATAATTAATAATAATAATAATAATGATTAATGGCCTCTGGCTTGAAATCAGAAACAGAGGGGTTTATCATAGCAGCCCAAGATCAATGCCTACCTACAAAGAACTACCAGGCCAACATATTAAAGAACGGCAGCTCCCCATTATGTCGTATATGCCAACAACAAAATGAGACCATCGATCATGTTGTCTCCATGTGCAGTCTGCTTGCGCCTACAGAGTATCTCAACAGGCATGATAGAGCTGCACAATATATTCACTGGGTAATATGCAAAAACCTGGACTTGCCCCATGATAAAAACTGGTGGGAACACAAACCACCCCCAGTACTTGAAAATGATCACATTTCACTCCTCTGGAACTTCACCATTCAAACTGACAGAAAGATAGACGCAAATAGGCCAGACATCATACTGAAAGACTTCAGACAAAAATCATGCCTCCTTATTGATATGACTGTCCCAACCGATATAAACGTATCTGTCAAGACCTACCAAAAACTGAGCAAATATAAAGATCTTGAAATAGAAATTAGAAAATGTGGAATCTGAAGACGAATACAATACATATTGTCATAGGTGCCCTGGGAATGACAGCGAAACGGGCTGATTACTACCTAGCTCAGATACCAGCAAACCCCAAAATGGCTGAAGTTCAAAAGATAGTGCTCATGGGAACTGCCCATATCCTACGTAAAATACTGTCTATGTGATCTCAAATTTTAACGCAAAAACATAATTTTCTTATGGTTTCTTAAACATTCACTTGAACACAACTGTACAAATCCAAATATATGGTACCCTAGGCATAACACCTACATGAACTTCTAACTTGTTGTCTCTTAAGGTCTCTGGGTGAGACTTGGATCCAACTTGTACAAATGCAAAACAAAAGTCAAAGAAAATAATAATAATAATATTAATAATATTAATAAAATCCCAGCAATGGCTGAGAAGCAGAGACTGAAGGATTTTTAATTGCTGCACAAGACCAAAGCCTCCCCACCAGAAATTACCAAAAACACATAATGAAAAGAAATATAACAAGTAACTGTAGAATATGTGGAGATCGACAAGAAACAATAAATCATATTATCTCTGGCTGCCCAGTCCTGGCTAAGAAGGAATATATTCACAGACACGACAGAGCTGGGACCTATATACACTGGAAGCTATGCCAACATTATGGAATAGCAACAGAAAAAAGATGGTATAAACACACGCCAGAAAAGGTCACAGAAAACGAGAAAGCAACCATACTCTGGGATATGCCAATACACACAGATAGAGAAATTAAGGCAAATAGACCAGATATAGTTGTCAAAGACAATGAAGGAAAAAAATGCTTTCTAATTGATGTAACAATACCAGCAGATGACAACGTTTCTCTAAAAGAAATGGAAAAACTTTCAAAATACAAAGACCTGGAAATAGAGATAACTCGAATGTGGAATCTAAAAACAGAAACAATTCCTATCATAGTAGGTCCCGTAGGTATAATGAAAAAATATTCAGACAAATACATAACAAAAACACCAGGACTTACAAATATATATAACATACAGAAAATTGCACTACTGGGTACTGCACACATTCTACGCAAAACACTTTCAATACAGTAAACATAAGAGCACCACAGCAAACCACAGCACATACACAAGGCGCACAGAGCTGCGCTCGGTAGTGAAGTGAAAGCACGTTATAAAAATAAAACTACTGAATAATAATAATAATAATAATAATAATAATAATAATAATAATAATAATAATAATAATAATAATAATAATAATAATAATAATAATAATAATAATAACTTGTCGATAACCTAACATTTACTTCATATGTAGAAAAAAAAAATCAGACACTTGTTACTGAATTATCTCTAAATTCTAAATACTACAATAATTTTATGGGACGTGTACACCTGGCATATAATTTTATGGAGTTCTTTTTAATGACAGACTATGAGCAATTTGCAAAATGCAAATTGCTCATACTCAGTCACAGTATAATCATTCACAGTACAGTTATCAAAGGTAGTATATTGCGGAGATACTGTCATCAACCACAACATAAATCTACCTCTAAAAAACTCTACATCTGGCTATCGACAGCTTGTGTTCCCGCTGCTTTTGTGGCAGCTGCTGCTATTGCTGTTATTATTATTATTATTATTATTATTATTATTATTATTATTATTATTATTATTATTATTATTATTATTATGTTGTTGCTGTTGTTGTTGTTGTTGTTTTCTTTTCCTTCTTTCTTAAAATTGTCTTCCATTTCTCGCCAAGTGTTTTTCGTACACCTAGAGCAGAGAAGCTCAATGTATCCATTCCCAGTTTACACACGCAAATTCGCAGGTAAAATAGGTATTTAAAAAATCATTTAAATAAATTCATGAATGGATGTTGTTTTTTACAGCGATAATGTTCTTCTCAGCACATGAGTCGTTCCACTTAACACGATTCTTTGAGCTGCCACATTTTTTCTATTTCTATTAGCAAGTCTTTATATTTTCAAATTCTTTCGACGCTATATTGTGATCGCAAGGAATTATCTTGTCTGATCTTTTATTATAATATCCGGTTTATTAGCTTTTATAGTTTTGTCGGTATGTACGGGGAAGTCCCAAAGAATCGACACATTTTCTTCCTCAATCACAGCTTCAGGATGGTGTTTATACCATTTGTTGTTATTATTATTATTATTATTATTATTATTATTAGTAGTAGTAGTAGTAGTAGTAGTAGTAGTAGTAGTAGTAGTAGTAGTAGTAGTGGTAGTAGTAGTAGTAGCAGTAGTAGTAGTAGTAGTAGTAGTAGTAGTAGTAGTAGTAGTAGTAGTAGTAGTAGTAGTAGTAGTAGTAGCAGTAGTAGTATTAGTAACATTTTGCTTATTCCTGGTAGGATTTTTATGGGTAGCGTGTTACTACCTGTAACCTTAGGTATCGACAAGTTTTCAGCAGTCCTTCAAGTGCTTAGAACTTTCCTAATAATCCTTGCTGTCCTTAAGAGTCAAACCTTCAATGGGAGCCGTACCGTATATTATATGCCAATGTGCTTCGTCTATATCTTTGCTTGTTTTTCGTAACGTACCATTTGTTGTAGGCACGACCTTTACTGTTCGCATGTCCTGCAATAGTAACATCGATGTGCTACCAGGGCTCTTCATTCAAAAACAAATCTAATCTAAAAAGATCAGTGGAATTTGATAAAAGACTCCTTGGCAGACTCGAAAGAAGCGGACTTTTAACATAAATAATGACAAAAACAATTAAACTCTCATACAAACACAGTTTCACTCATGCACGATGTTTCAATGGAATATATGCGAAAGACACATGCAAAATGAACATCGGAAAGTTTAAGAATCATAAACTATATGTGGAACAAAACAGTCATGTACGTAACTTGCTTAACTATGCATATACTCGAATATCTACACACTCATATAAACATTTTGATACCCATAAGACTACACATATATCTCAATGTTTACATGAATTTATTAAATTTATAGGACACATAAATGCATATTAAAGCACGTGTCACAAACGAAGCAAAAAGAAATATTTTCGAATTCACATAGGGCGAACAATTCGTAAGTTTAAAAACATCACAAAAATCTCTGCCCAAATATAAATTTATCAGAATAAAAAAACAGATGAATACGTATATGGTAGCTTTAAGAAGCTACGTTACGAGCAACGTCTTCATTTAGAGAACTCGGAGCCAGTGTTGTCACAAACGAGTAGCCCTAAACAGACCGATCCGTTCCGTAATGTCAACGTCCAAGTTCGTCATGCCTCGATGATAACAAAGCAAAATACAAACCGATCGGCCATTACCCGGGTCAACAAGGGTCGCGTACCCCTGTGAAAAACCAGGCTGGGTACGAACAATCAACTACTGGTTTACATCGTCCCGAAATGCAGGAGCTGGAAGTACCCCACAATTGGAATACTCCAACAGATGAACATCCAAGCTCATCATCAAATTACTAAAAGAAAAAGAATTAAAATGGTCTAGGGGAGATAATAAAGAAGTTCTTAATGTATTCTATCAACCATGCATTTACCCACAAATAAATCTAATACTGAGCAAACCTACCTAAACTGGAGACAGAAGCACCTTGAATTAAAATGAGATATAGACTGTAGCAAACTTGCCAACGTTAGAAGAAAGATTATGAAAAGGAAATTATAAACTGAATTAGAGATTGACCAAATTAAACAATCAGTAACGAAGTAGAAGCTAAAGAAAATACTACAGAAAACATGATTTTAGACCGACTCAGGTCTGGTGAAAATGCACTAACGATAGAAAGAGTCAATGCAATTGATAAGCAAAGTGAAATACTCTCTGACCCTATCATAAACACTAAGGCAGATGAAAATCAAATAGATGAAGAAAGTCACACAGAAATTGACCTAACTGTACTAGATGATCTAAAAAAATCAAATCATGATGGAATGGCTGAAAGTTAAAGAAACCAGTATGATTGAACGTGACACTCTCCCAAATTTTTTCAGTT
>NC_142934.1:101928929-101958929 GCF_046866305.1 Octopus bimaculoides | reverse complement strand
TAACTCTCTTACTCACAAATATATATAATCGATCGTTTCACTTATGATTCAACCATAATATTGCATCATTGAGTTCAAACATTGGTCATACAATTTTCAGAAATTACATAATATGCAACTTTGAAGATATTCCGATACTTACAAAATTATACAGAATTTAATGATAGTCCTCAACTTAAATTACTTCGTAAAATTATCGATGCAAGTCACAACATCTAAGTGTCTAGATTAGAGTGTTCCAGGTGGATTATGCCAATTACAATAAGAATGCAAAAACATCATCTCACCTAATGATGAAGTCTATTTTATTAATAGGAACGGCATATGTTTTCAATGTGGAAAGGCATCAATTAAAACGTGGTCAATCGAGGGAAATAATATAGCTTGTAGTTACTTCGAAAGACGTGGGGGCAATGGCGAAAGAAAGTGCGCTGTGTAACTTCATCCTAATATTTGAAATATTTCACAATATAAATCTCCCTTTTGTAACACAAATTACTTAGTGTCGGTGCTGTTCACGCATAAATATATTCACATGCACATGTATATGTCCATGTGCACGTATACATATGTGTATGTATACACACATACACACACACACACACACACACACACACACACACACACACATATATATATATATATATATATATATATATATATATATATATATATATATGCATATGTATATGCGTGAACACATATACGTATGTATTTATGCATGTATGTATGTAAGTATACACATGCATTAATATATATATATATATATATATATATATATATATATATATATATATATATATATATATATATATATATATATATATATATATATATATATATATATATATATATATATATATATATATATATATATATATATATATATATATATATATACATACATACATACATACATACATACATACACACATGTAATGCATGTTTATGAGTGGAAGGGAATTCTTTCTTTACGTATTTACATTCGTTGAACACACGTTTGCAAAGATATTGAACCAATTTATTGCTAAACTGTCCGTATTCTCGAACTATATGTTTCGCTGCTGAAAGAACCAAACAATATTATTAATCGTATTTGCACATACATCTGCGTAGTATAATTGCAGACGCACGCATTCACATGCATGCATGAGCTTATCCATAAACAGGTATAAGCCGTATTCTCATAATTGTGATCCGTGATAGCATTTATTTCCCCATAGTCAGGTTATAAAATGTTTTAATATCCGTAAGCAAGAAAAAGGCAGATATAGAAAAGATTTAGAGCTACAGAGAACACATCTGCTGACTTCTACAGATTTATACTTAAATATTAAATAGATTGGTACACTTGACAACTGAAATGTTAAATGGTTGTAAAACTTCCATATACTTAATCCTAGAAAAGTCGCTTACTATTATTTTTTTCTTTTACTTCAGTATACAAAATATGGCTTCACCTTTGTTGATCGTGTATATCTATTTTACTCTTAGCTATAAGTCTTCTTTTACTATTTGTGGAATTGTAATTGCTTCCATTGTATTCTTTTTATATTCTACTAATGCGCATCGCATTGCAGTTGCCACAGACACGAGTTTTCTTTCTTTCATTTAGTACTTTAATTGTTCTCGGAAAATCAATTATTTCTTAAGAATATCTTAAGCAACAACATTCTAGATTACTAAACAAGCAAATCAATGACTACTACTACTACTACTACTACTACTACTACTACTACTACTACTACTACTACTACTACCACCACCACCACTACTACTACTACTACTACTACTACTACTACTACTACTACTACTACTACTACTACTACTACTACTACTAATAATAATAATAATAATAATAATAATAATTATAATAATTATCATCATTATTATAATTATAAATGCGAACAAAAACGTAGAACCTATACCCGGGTCTACAATATTACACACTACCCCATAAATAGCCCTGCTAGGAACAGCCCGCATCCTAAGTAAAACGCTATCTAATAAATATAAGCTAAACAAACCACAAACACACGACACTCTATATAACAATTACGTTGTGAAATAAACTTCCACCAGCAAATCAATTAAGCAACGCATTACACACTCAGCACACAATGCAAACAGTAACACAACAAAAAACTGCATCACACCTCAAGAGAAAATAAATTAACACACTACAATACAAAGCAGAGTTTGTGCACTCCCAACAAGAGACAATAACACGCAATGCTGCACACATACCAGCAACACGGAGTTGTAGCAGGTGATGCAGTAGAAATCGGTCTGACACTACCAACTGTTGAACAATTATATAATAATGATAATTTCTCTCATCATATTATTGTTTTCAAATGTTCCCACAAGGCCAGCAATTTTGGGAAGTGAGGAATAATGAATATACCAACCACAGTGTTTAAGTGACACTCACTTTGTCGACCCCTAAATGATAAAAGGTGAAGTCAAATGAGTTGCTTACTCATCGAACTATCATGACCAGTGGATTGCAGGATCGTAAAGAGCGAAGAACACTGACAAAGGAAAAAAGGTACGATCCCATAATGTTTGAAATAGGAAGAATTTGGTGCATGTGAACAGTAAATCCCGTGACTATCATAATTGGTGCTTGGGAACAGTTTGCGAATGGATAGACAAATGTCTGAAAGAGATTGAGATAGATTTCCCGGTAGAGCTCCTAGAAGATGTTTGTCTCTCAGGGACAACAAGGATTATGAGAATGGTCACTAAGTATCAGAATGGATCTAAAACTACTGAAAACTTGTGGGTAGATGAGTTTAGAAATATTAACCCGCTATCCACATAACTCCTACCAGGAATAAGACCGAAGCTCAGCCAAACCAAAATAATAATAATGTTAACAACAACAACGCAACAGCAACAAGTCTAACATATAATAATAATAATAATAATAATAATAATAATAATAATAATAATAATAATAATAATAATAATAATAATAATAATAATAATAATAATAATAATAATAATAATGATAATAATAATAATAATAATAATAATAATAATAATAATAATAATAATAATAATAATAATAATAATAATAATAACCTTTTGGCTACCATCAATATATGGGCTTTTGATGTAGTCTGCTATAGTGCCTCAATTCTGAAATGGACACGAGCGGAGATTAACCAGCTCTATTGCACAACCTGAAAGACAATGACACTGCAGTGTGCCCACCACCTTAAGGCGACCGTACACAGTCTCTTCATGAAGAAGTGTAAAAGTGAACGTGGGCTGATTAGCGAACGGGAGTGCATCAACAGTGAAATAAGAAACATGACAGAGTATTTGGGAAATAGGAAAAAAAAACCTGCTAGTGTATACGGCTAATGCAGACGGATTTACCAAAAATGGGCTTGAGAGTGCTAATCAATCCCGATCATGAATAGCCAATGAGAAAGAAGAAACTCTACTCCACATAGAATTACACGGTCAGTTACACTGTGAAACTAACAACTTAGAAGTTCCAACTTAGAAGTTGGAGTTGGCTCAGCAAGGGTGACATAAAAAAGAAGCCTGAAAGCCTAATCATCGCTGCCGAGGATCAGGCATTGAATACCATCTCAGTGATAAGAGATATATACCTCACAAGTGCAACCGACCTCTACAGAATGTGTGGGAAGAAGGTCGAAAGCGTGACTCACAGTGTTAGTGCTTGTGAAAGTCTTGCGCATAAAGGGTACAAGCGCAGACATTACAAAGTAGCGCAGAAACTTCACTGCCTACTATGCCGGAAGTATGGATACGATGTAAGTACATATTGCTTGCTAATATACACCAAAAGCTTAAGGGACGAAAAGGTGATGGAAAGAATCCTCTGGGACTTTGACTTCTACACAGAGAACACCGAAAGGCGGACATAGTAACCTTCAGGAAGGACAAACAGGTAATATTCATAATCGAAGTGGCCGTGCCAGGTAAGCAACATATTATCATATAAAAGAATAAAAGATTGATTAAGATCGAGACTTGAGAATTAAGATCACAAAGATGTAGCAGCTACGCGAGTCAAATATAAAGATTGTCCCTATTGTCATCGAAGCATTGGGTTCAATACCACCTAACATGAAGAAACATCTGGAAACTTACTCCTGCAACTATGGGGGCCAGTTCCACGTCCTGTATTTCGTTCATTGTCGTAGGTATTATTCATTCTTACTGCATTTGCTATCTTTGTTGCTGTTCTTCGCTTTCTTATTTTTACCCCTGACTCATTTTTCTTTATACGATTGGTATTACTATTGGCCTACTTCTTGTCCTCTATTTCTCCCACTTGTACTTCCATTTCATTTACTAGTTTCGGACATATTGTATTTGCTCATTGAAAAAAAAATCATATCAGAAACTAAAAGCTAAATGATGTGACGCTGTATTTCTTCACGTAAATTATTAACTTCACACCAGAAAATTAATCAGTTATATATTGCATAACGTCGCCATAATTAAAATTTAATTTTTATGAAGACGACATTTCATTATTATATATTTGATCCATTTAGGTGCACTGTGAATTTCAGCATATTTGTTCGTGACAGAAAATGCATTAGATTACATGTACAATGTATTCAAAGACGTATCATCATGTGTGTGAATACAGACGTGGTAGTTGAGACCGATATTATCAATCGGCTCCAAAGATTCTTATCAAGATATAACCGATAAGGCAGCAACCATGTATATTGTCATTTCATCATGTTAAAACGTTAATCTTGACATATTCTTCTCTTTCGATTTTGTTTTTCTGTCTCGCTCTATTTTCTTCTCATCTCTTTGTTTCGGAGAGTGTAGACTCAAAACGGCAAAGTCTTCTCAATTCTCTCCGAATATTAAACTAATACACCTACTTCATGCTCTCTCTCTTTCTCTGTCTCTGTCTGTCTGTCTCTCTCTCTCTCTCTCTCTCTCTCTCTCTCTCTCTCTCTATCTATATATCTGTTTCTCTCACTCACTCTCTCTCTCATCTTTTGTCGTTTGCTCTCTGTACATTTGAACCATACATCGTCACCTAAGTTTTAGAACCACGTAACGCTTATAACATAATTATAAGTAGCCGGTAATTTTGGCAATCTTATTTTTACTGTTTCAACATATTGTATAACGTTCTTTCTTATTGAAAAATTGTAGCTTGTTCAGCCCCTAACCAAATATATCATCTAGCTTATTGGTAATAGTTTATTAAGCAACATTTGGAACAAGCACATTGAATAACAGTACACTTCAGCTTTGTCTAAATGCCTCTCCTACTCTTGATTGTCAGAGCTATCATATTCTGTATTACCTGCAATGAGGTTTTCTGCACAGGAATATCTAACTTCTGCAGTCGTTCATATTCTCTCTCAAAGTTAGACAGAGTAAAAATCCACTTTGGACATGTATGACCATGGGATTACACTTAGAATATTCCCTTCCGAGGCACACATCACGGTAAGGTTGTTTTTAGAAAGCCAACAGTGACCCCTCCGACGAAAATGTCAGGGTAAGATTGTTTATAGTAAACCAGCAGTCAACCATGCGAAATACACTACTCTCTCCATGGCACCCATGTTATCCAACGGTAAGGCAAAGGCTGGTACAGCTGCACTCCAGTGACGTCGCAACTTATTTCTAAAGTTGAGGGAACTGGAGCAACATGAAATAAAGTGCTTTACACAGGAACGCAACACAGCTCATTCAAGGAATAGAACTCATTAACTCATCATTGTGAGCCCGATGCTCTAACCACTGCGCTAGCTAATTTAGGACAGATAACTTTTTAAGTACAAAGATAAATTACGTGATCTCAGGAATGTAGAAAATGGGAAAATCCTTACGTTTCATATGCACAAATGCTACCAAGTACGTATAAATTAGCTTCCAAAATATAAACTATTATGCGTATATGATGCGTATATAGGAATTGTATTTGTATGCGTATATAGGAATTATATTTTTTATAAAGCGAACATATGTAGCTAGTGACACAAATGTAGAAGTCATAAATTTGTTAACATATGATGCTACAAATTAAGTGGCAAAAGAAACTTGAAATGCCGTCTAGGAGGAGAATTCATGATAATATATATGTAAACGTGTATGGCTATTTAGGTATATATATATAACTATATATATATATATATATATGTTTATCGTCCTCTTTACCAATTATGCATGCATATGTATATATATATATATATATATATATATATATATATATATATATATATATATATATATATATATATATATATATATTATATATGTGTGCGTGTGGGTGTGCGTGTGTATACATATATATATATGTATATATATATATATATATATATATATATATATATATATATATATATATATATATATATATATATATATATATATATATATATATATATATATATATATATATATATATATATATATATATATATATATATATATATATATATATATATATATATATACATATATATATATGTATACACACGCACACACACACGCACACACATATATAATATATATATATATATATATATATATATATATATATACATATGCATGCATAATTGGTAAAGAGGACGATAAACATTAAGGCAACGTAAACATCGCAAGCCGTATACAATATTATTACTTGAAATCTTTCAAAGTCTGACACCTGTTTCTGGGATATCCCTGAGTATGTGATATTCATTCATCAGCGACAAAAACAAAAAGAAAAAAAACAAGGAAAATAACGACATAGAGGAAGGGAATAAAAGAATAAGGAGATGGAAAGAAAGAAGAAAAAGTATCATAAATTCCATAGTCCAACTTTCCGAAGTTATAGAAACAAGAGCAAAAGTCCTTAGGTGCAATCTTGCGTAGATCCATGAGCGTAAGTCCTTAGGTGCAACGCGACGTAGTTCCTTGTTGTCTAAGATATGCAGAGAAAAAAAACGCGAACCAATCAACGTTCAATAACAGAATGGTTGCGAAGGTGGCTATTAAGTCGTAAAATGAAAGAAGAGAAAATAAATAGAAAGAGAGGTAGATAGAGTGATGTGTGTGGAGATTTAAGGATTGGTTATAGGATAAAGTAATGTGTATAAATGTATGGTGTCCAAAAATTGTTTATCGGGTAGCCGAGAAGACAAAAAGGGAGGGCGATGTGGAATTGCTATTTTCTTTATATATAAACAAGGAAAGCATTAGCTTCTGTATAACTTCATGAACTTTTCTACGATAATATATTTTCAGAGTTTCCTCTTTACCGCACGTATGCACGGAAGCATTAACACACAGACTGAGGCCCTAGAACCCTATAATGGTAGACTGATAATCTAAAGCATAAGCAACCGAATGGACAATACATGATGGTGTTACAAAAATGTGTTTCACCGAATTTTGATATTTTCCACGATTTGATGATCTGTGACTAGTTTAGTGCTAATTTGTAATCGTTTCCAAGGTGGTGTGAGAATATTTATTTAAAATATACTGCATTTGAACTGTGTCTAATTATTAAGTATATAACGTTCCTCTACCAACTATAATTAAATGTATCTAAAATACTACACGATATAATCATATACTACTAGGTTTCGCCAATACACATTGCTACACTCATTAACTCTGTTTTAAAATCTACAGTACTTTACTAACTTGCACTATCATTCACAATTGCTATATTTTAAATTAGCTTCTAAATGGTAGTACATTAAGTTAGATATTGAAATTGTTGTACAAATTTATGGTATGATACAATATATTCGAAAATATAAGGCTAAATATACTATACAGTTTTAACTACGAAATCAAATATAACGAAAAGCAAATAAACATTGAATCAGCAAAATTTACTTCAATATATAGATGTTAACAGTATGACCCGTGGCGTTAGAAACAGCATGATTGAAAATTAATTCTGATGGGTGAACAGTGATAGCAGGTGATATAAAAGTTAAGAGAGCTCTCTGTTTCTTTGAATAGATTTAACGACAAATGCGTGACAAAAATGAAAAGAAAGCTATTCACTAGTGCATAAATGAAAATGAAAACAATAATTAGTAAAATTGAAGATAACAACAATACCTGAACAATTTAAATAACACAACTACAATATTTGAAAGTAAAATTAATATAAAACTGGAAAACAAAACTTTGTAATTGATAGTATAGCATCAATGGATTATACCTATGTATATAATGTATATAATGTATATGTATACATATGCACGCTTGCGCACACACATATACGTACGCAGAGGTGTATACTGCCGATATAAATAGAATTTGTAAACTTTCGCTAGAACTTGGTATAATTTTATTTGGAATTGGATCTTGAAGTACATATAAAGATCTAAAGAATGAGATGTAAATATTAGATTGAGAAACACGATGGTTAAGACAATTCGAAGGCTATCACAATGTAGTATATACATGCAAATGCATCGATCAATTCATATATATATAAGAAAAATGTGTGTGTGCATACATATATATATATATGTGTGTGTATGTGTGTGTGTGTGTATAAGTGTAGGAGTAGAGAGAGAGAGAGAAAGAGAGAGAGAGAGAGAGAGAGAGAGAGAGAGAGATAGAGAGAGAGATACCGCATATGTTTCATGCATGTTTACATATAAACTGTAAACATCAATGTATATATAAAATTTACCCGATTTCCTACAGATAGATGCCAATAAATCTCAAGCAAAATACTAAAAATATGATTAATTACAACGAAATGCAATATAAATTAGCATTTAAGTAAAACATAATAATATACAAACTTGTGAAATACACAATTGCGTAAATAATTATGCAAATGAATATATAAACATATATATAAACTCAATTTAATAGTGACATTTTTATGGCTATTCAATTAAATATCAGAATTACTAGAGACAAAACCCAATGACCTGTGATTTCTTCATTTGCATTCCTAGTTGCTTTAATGTATTTTCTTTCTCTTTATATTTATCTTTCATTGACTTTCCAACTTCGCCACTATTGTAACAGTATCTCTTCTGTTTTAATATCAGCAATCTATATTCTAATGACTGTTCTCTCAATTATTATCTTTACTTCACCTATACCATATCGTGTATAATGCTGTTTTGCTATTGTTCTATTACTGTGGTTGTTGTGTCTTTTGCTGTTGTTGTTGTTATTGTTCTTCTTATTATTATTCTCCTCCTCCACCTTCTTGTTTGTTCTTCATTTTCGCTTTCATCATTTGCTGTTCCTGCTCACCCTCCTGTACCCCCACAGATGATAAGGTAGATTATTTCAATATTTATCGCCGTTGCAAATAACGATGCGACATATTTTGCGTCTCGATCTATAGCATTTCGAATGTAGTCTACCCTCAGTCTCACACCGACTATCCCACCATCATTATTATCATCATCGTTATCACAATTACTCTTCCATTATCAGTCGCAGCAGCATTAACAACAAGAACACCACCTCAACCAACGATACCGCAACCATCAACACCAGCACTACTACCAGTACAACCAACACAACTATATTCAACACAATTTTCATTGATATCACCATCTTCATAATCATCTAATTTTTTTACTTGTTGTTCCTTCGTTTGGAATGTGGAATGTTGCACAGGAGATACAGGGGTTCAAATCGATCAATTTGTTACCTTTTGATATGAAGTAGCCGATGAAACATTGCCAGTTCTAAATCGCTCATTTAAAGAACTTCTTGCCAAGACGTCCAATACTGGTTTTTGAATTCGGATAACTGTTTCAAAGAAAAGAAGGGAGATTATTCATTTTGGTCCGGATTGTTTGCTGGATAAAAATTGTAAAATGTGTGCCGTATATATGTATATGTACATACTTTTTTATCTAGATTCAATAGTGCGTAACCATTTGTATCTTTGTGCTTCTTTATGTAAGAACCTCTCGGAATCAAATGGGGCGTATGGTTTAGTGGTTAGGGTGTTCAAATCGTGATCGTATGATTGTGCTTTCGAGTCCTCGACCGGACAATGCGTTGTGATTTTGAGCATAGGTCTCCACTTCACGTTGCCTCACTCTGCTGATAAATGTTGAGAACCCTGCGATGAACCGGCGTCCTGACCAGTGGGGTGTATATACAGCTCGGAAACCAGCTCTATGAGTTTATATGATACGGGAGAAGCTCTCGCAAAATACTTTCGTAAAAACAAATGTTGATATTAACTCTAACATCTTAAAAGACATATAAATTAAAGCATTCATTACTTGGAAAACATAATGTTCAATAGGCGCAGGAGTGGCTGTGTGGTAAGTAGCTTGCTTACCAACCACATGGTTCCGGGTTCATCCACACTGCGTGGCACCTTGGGCGAGTGTCTTATAGTATAGCCTCGGGCCGACCAACGCCTTGTGAGTGGATTTGGTAGACGGAAACTGAAAAGAAGCCCGTCGTATATATGTATATATATATGCATGTGTGTTTGTGTGTCTGTGTTTGTCCCTCCACCATTGCTTGACAACCGATGCCGGTTTGTTTGCGTCCCCGTAACTTAGCGGTTCGGCAAAAAGAGACGATAGAATAAGTACTAGGCTTCCAAACCCTAAATCCTGGGGTCGATTTGCTCGAATAAAGGCGGTGCTCCAGCATGGCCGCAGTCAAATGACTGAAGCAAGTAAAAGAGTAAAAGAGTAAAGAGTAAGAGTCAATGGCAGGTAGGGCATGTGTTTGTAAAAGGAAGACTTAAATATGTACAAATCTATGTTATGTTACTTTGAAATACAGGACGCGAGAATAAAGAAATAATGAATGATGTTTTATATATATGTGTGTGCACACACTCACACACACATATAGTGAAAGAGAGAGAGAGAGACAGAGAGAGAGAGATGGAGAGAGACAGAGAGACAGAGAGAGAGAGACAGACAGAGAGAGACAGACAGAGAGAGAGAGAAACAGATAGAGAGAGAGAGACACTTACTCAGAAATGATGTTCGAACATACGCTAAAATATGTGTGGACAAAATTGAAACAGATGTTTGTATTATGCATATATATGCATATTTATTGGCTCTCTTTCTTCTATATTTTGACTACTGTATATTGATTTTGTCTGTGCACGGCACAATTTAATCTTGAAATATATTATTTTTATGTAAATAATGTATTATTATTATTATTATTATTATTATTGTTCAGTAGTTTTATTTTTATTATTATTATTATTATTATTATTATTATTATTATTATTATTATTATTATTATTATTATTATTATTATTATTATTATTGTTAAATATAGTGATATTGTATTCTTCTACGCAACATTTTTGTTTCGAATGGTAAAATTCGTAACACTGTCGTATATCCAAGCATTTGTTGCGCATTTTTTTGTTGAAATGTCCTTCGACATCCATGGGTTTTGGGTGTTAATTTCGATAGAAGAATCTATGTATACAATGCTGGCGTCAAATTAACCTCGTCCAACCCTCTCAGAAACATGTCTTTGGGTTTATGTAAAAGAAAAAAAATAATGTTTTAATATATACCCGTTAACATTTCCACACGTCTCTTTGTTGCTATTATTTCCTTTTATTTTAGTAATTGTTACCTCTTAGCCCGGGATAATCAATATAATCTGTAGCAGTCATATGCAACTGTATTCTTCAATACATTCAATTATCGCACTGCCTGCTTGTAAAACATTTCCTTAGTGTCAAGTAAAATTTAAATATTATTTCTCTTGTTACTGTCGGTGTGCACATTTAATAGCTTAAAGTATCGGAGAAACACAATACAAAATAAAACTAGAAAATAAAATATACATGTATAAACATTTTCAATTTAAAGAGCGAAGAAATTACTCCGACATTATAGATGCTTCCATATTTTAGTTTGCTGTTGTCGAAACACGAAACACCTTTCTCACTTAGAATTTCTATTCAATGTCTATAATACAAAAACTTGTCGTTTTGCATTATATTATATACTCAGCAGTAAAAAAAATAATTTCAGAATAAATGACTATTTTCTTTACTTCTTTTCAGACGTATTCAGATTTTTTTTTTTTTTTCATTTGTACGAAATAAATAAATAAATGTGTAGTTAATTGTATTAGCGAATAAAGACAGTTTTGTTTTCTGAAATTGGTTATATTTATTTTCACCATCATATAAAATCTTAACATATTCAATGTCTCCTTGATTTCGATATTTTAATTGACAACGCTGTTAACAATCTAGATTGGTTTTATTTCTTTTAGATATAATTGATTTTTTTCAGTAAATATTTTATTGTATATTTGTGCATATATATACATATATATGTGTATGCGTGTGTGTATGTATATTTCTGTGTGTGTGTTTTATTGAATAGAATGGTATGAAACCACATGTAAATGTCCATTATATTTACCCGTAATTTACAATTATAAACATACAAAGAACATACATGTATAACTGTTGTGGGTAACCGTCTGTGCCATATGTTCATACATGAAGGTAATGTAATATGTTAGATCAGTCATTATCGTTCATTCCCTTATAAAAATGACATAGCTAATTCCTAGCCTTTTATTTATAACATATTATCAGATTTTCAAGACTGTTGTTAATTACAACAATCCATACAATCCTCCATGATAAGACAACAATGTGTAAATTGCGTGCGCCGAAAATTCAGCTAACAAATAGGAAGTAAGGCATCTCAAATTATCGCATCTGCTATAAAATCTAAATTTTCAGAATACTGAAATAGTGTACCACTTTACGATTTGTACAATTATATAGCTACTATCTGTACACAATTTCTGTAAATATTGCACTGTTTCCAAACAATTTGCCACAGTAAAGTATGCCTTCGCGCTACACTTTAACACCCATTATGAATTACAAAAAATATACTTTAACTCTTAACGTCTTGGTATCCGATGTTTTCAAAGTAGGAGTATATACAATAATACAAAGAATTCACCAGCTGTACTCATGTTGCTGACGCTTCTTGGTGAGAAATGGTAAAATCTGGTATAAGCATGACACGAAACTGAACTGCATACAATAATCTGGGTTTTACATGATCATACTATCAAGAATATAAATTATAATTATTGATATACATATAAAATTAAGATATGCATGCTTGACAAAAGATGTACACTTATTGATGACTGACCAACTTTCATGTGATAAGGGACTACCGTTTCTTGAGAGTTCATTAATGGTGACATGGACATGTCAACAAATTAAATAAGGAATATTAGAGTAAATGGTAGCTTTATCAGTTGAAAAAGTTAAAGTCACTGAAGTTAAAATCACTAATATCATGACAAACACATAAAGTCATTTAGAAAGTAGATAGTGAGATACAGTCATAAATTAATATTACAAGGTTGTAGCAGTTTACTCCTCTGCCGAACAATCTACTTGCATTACAAAGCACGCCACCAAAAGTGTAGTTAGTGCTCAACCCTTAGTTAACAGAAGCCTCAAGCAATGATATATCACCACGAAAATTATACATATATAATTATATATATATATATATATATATATATATATATATATATATATATATATATATATATGGTGCTCCAGCATGGCCGTAGTCAAAAGACTGAAACAAGTAAAAGAGTATATATATATATATGATTGGTTTTCTTCATTCCAGTTTCCGTCTACCAAATACACTCACAAGGCTTTAGTCGGCCTATAGTACAAAACAGCTGCACAAAAAGACACGCAGCGGGACTGAACCCGGAACGAAAAGGTCGGGAAGTAAGCCTCTTACCACACACCCACGCCTATATGTATATGGCTACTTCAAAATATACAGCACTGATTTAAAGAAAATATAGAAACCACAGTTCATAGCGTAATCCTTCTTATGCCATAATAGTATGAGAATATATTCATCAATCAGAATGCGATTTATTCAGAGTCCAGCAATTAACCAAATTTGCATGAGGCTAAGTATCAGCAATAAGGAAAACAGGAAGAGTATACTTTTCCGAAATCGAGTCCAAGAACTATAAAATAAATCCATACAACTTATATTCTTATATAATAAGCAAAGCGCAGAATCTGTTTTTTTTTTCTTTATTGCAACACGACACTATAACAAACAATTACAATGCAATTAGACATATCTCAACTGACAATGCACATACTTTATACAGCGAAGATATGAAAAGTAAGGTGATATTCAGAAAACAAAATGATTCCCTTCAAGTTATCTTGTATTAAATTACAAACCTGCACTTTAGAAATACTGATTTACTCACATCTAGTTCACAGAGATGTCCTACGCAGAGTCTGACAGTAAATACATAGGATTTTGGAAAATAAATAATGATTAAAGTAATGCAGAAGAAAGACAATTCTAATGGGCAATTTGAAAAAAATAAAATATGGTTCTGGAATGTTTTTACTACTACTACTACTACTACTACTACTACTACTACTACAACTACTGTTGCTGCTGCTGCTGCTGCTGCTACTACTACATCATGTATTATTTCAAAACTGCTTTAAAAATATAGTTATATTTCCATATCGAACATCTTAATTCTATCTATTTTATCTTATAGAAATGGAGTTCTTCAGGTGTCTCCTCGTTTCCTCGCCTTCATTTTATTGAAAAAAAAATAAAAAACAGTAATGATTAGATTATATCGCAACACAGCAACTTTTAGTTCTGAAACATATTGAAGATTTTAGTCTCAGAACATGTAAAGATATTCTTTACCTCTCTGACTTCAGTCCATTTTATGTTATCTCTATTACGAAATTCTCAACAGAAGAAGCTTTGATATTAATATTTTATTATATTTACGCTTTTTTCATCCACCTGCATTAAGAAGATGCTATGAGGAGCTGTAATTTACCTAGCTCTTCATAGAGTCACACAACTGAAAGATATTTTATCTGTGTGAATCGGAAGCCAGATCGTTACTGCTTTTACATACCAGCAAAGCAGGCTAATGAATCTCTCGTCAATTACGAATAACCACATTTTCTCCCTTCACCGAGTATTTATAGAATGACAGGCTCTGCTGTTCAACATTAAGCACACAACCATAGATATAACCCTACGGTGGTATGCACCAGGTTGTGTTTTGTTGAACACCTAATCTAAATTACAATTGACACTATGAAATGAATTTGAAATATCTCATATTAGACAAGGGTTATATTTAAATTTGCTCGCTGTATAGTTCATATATGTGTGTGTTTGTGTGTGTGTGTGTGCGTGCATGTATGTGTGTGTGGAGGAAGTGTTTAGTATAATGAAATTGATCTGTATTCATGATTTAACTAAATATTTACAGTTCTTAAAAAGGCGAGCTGAGAGAATCGTTAGCAGGACGGACGATGTGTTTAGCAGCCTATCGTGCCTCGTTATGTTGTGAGTTCAAAATTCCGCCGATGTCGACTTTGCCTTTCATCCTTTCGGAGTGGATGAAATAAGTATTGCGGTTAGCGGCTAGCTGTCAGAATCATTTGCACGACGTGCAACATGCTTACCGGCATTGTCCGACTGTACGTTGTGAATTCAAGTACCGCTATGTTTCCTTTCATCCTTCAGGGAGGACAAAATACGTGCCAGCATGACACTGCCGATGGAATTGACATGACCCCATCACCATAAATTACTGACTTCCTGCCAAAACTTGAAACCAATATTTATAGTTCTTTTTCATTACCAGTTGTCCATATATCTAAACTTATACCCATTGGTATGAATATCATTCTTTTGGTGACTGGGGTGTTTATTTTAGATAAAAATGAGTAACAGACTAAGTATAGTGCATCCCTCTTCTACGTCTCTTCTGATATATTGGAAAGGAAATAAATTAATGAAATGTTTCAAAACATTTAAAAATAATCTTCGTATACTGAGAAAACGTCATAACGTGATAAGGCTTGAGAACACGAAATCCTCTTCCAAAAGGAACTGCATACTTTCTGTTATAATCACTATTGAGCAGTCTGTATTTACGCATTTTTATAATTAGACTCAGTTTCTTCGTCTCTTACCACAAGACAATTTGTCCAACGCACTAACGTTTCTGCTAATAGATCTCCATTTTGTTTCAAATAATTAAAATCAGATAAGGTGAGGAGCTATCTTTCGACATCATACAGTATCGGCTTCATTGACAAATTGCATTAAGTTTGCTAACTCAGCAAGCGAACCAAAAGATGGTACATGAATTAATCAAGAATAACTGCCAGAAAAATAAAGTGTACCTAGAAATCTAAAACATAAATTTCAACATCACTAAACTACTGATATTTACCAGCCTAGCGCAACACGTGCTAGGAACGTATTTAAATATATTAATGTACGTATATATATATATATATATATACACGCAGGCGGTTAAACCACTACACATAGACATACACAAATATGTATAATATTCGTACGCCACATTCTCACCAATCTCGCAATCTATCTGTCTTTGTTTCTCCCTCTCTTCTTCTCTCTATATATACACATATATACAGGCATCCATATATATATATATATATATATATATATATATATATATATATATATATATATATATATATATATATATATATATATATATATATGTATATATATACATACAAGAAATATAAATATTATTAAAAATGATGCTACTATCCAGCGAGAATAAACCACCATAAAAGGTAGAAATATTAATATACAACGCTGATGTACTCGAAGCCCGATCGTGGCTGATCTTTTCTCTAATCTTGATTCTGATTTTAACTGAGACGATTTCAGCCCAGTAAACAGGTAGAGATGTGAATATTTTGGAATTTCGTCCTCAACAATAGGTTCAATTGAAAATGACTAATCGGATTCGTGCTCATGTACTTGAACCAAGACGTTTGAAACTGCAGTATTGAATTATCCTTCATTCCTCTAATGGTCTCCGTGGAGCTAAGACGGAATTTTACTACTAGCACACATCTCTGCCTGTAAATATTCAGTGAAGCTCTACATAGCACAGAGAGCTTACCGTCTGCTATTTTTCGCAATGATATCACTCCGTGTACATTAGGTTTGTATACATACGTACATACATGCAAACATGCATACATATATATACACATATATATACATACATACATACATACATACATACATATATATATATATATATATATATATATATATATATATATATATATATATATATATATATATATATATATATATATATATATATATATATATACATACATATATATACGCACACACATATATTCATAGTTGTAGGTTAAATACATAAATAGGATACATCAGTGTCTCTCCATCTCTGCCTGTGTGTCTCTTTTTATATATGTGTGAGTGTATGTGTACACACATACACACATTTGAGTATATATATATATATATATATATATATATATATATACATAAATAAATAAAAAAAATAAATAAAGAAATATATATATATATATATATATATATATATATATATATATATACACAGACAGACACACATACACACACACACACATATATGTATATACATGTAGGCTAAGTAAACAAATACACAGAGTTATGCTAAACATTTACATGATAATGACTTAATTATTTTGATGAAGTGTCGTTCGAAAAATATATAGTTGCATTCTTCATATATTTACTGAACACCCTCCCCTCTCACTGAAATTCTTTTCTGCAGCAACGCAATTATGACTTAAGGCTAATATATTTTAAACATTAATCAGAGTTACTTTTCGTTGTATTAGTTTTGTCACTAAAACAAGACAGAAGTCATCTGAACTCTAGCATATACATGTTGCATTATACGTACTTCACAAGACATACAGAAAATGCTAATCACAGACGACGCTGCCGTTGTGAGAAAGAATCGAGTGTTCAACCTGCCTTCACATTAACTCTAAATTTCGCTTCTTCTATATCACATTCAGTTGGGTATGCTCAAGGTTTGGCAAAACTATCGTACATTGAACTTGTTTTATTTTAAATGTCCTATTTAATGATGCTGTACAATTCATATCGACGATTCATATATTTATATTACGAATGTTTAACAACATCCACCTTCCGCTCTCTTTTTTCCTTCCCCCTCTTTCTCTCTCTCTCTCTCTCTCTCTCTCTCTCTCTTTCTCTCTCTCTCAGTATGTGTGTGTGTGTGTGTGTATGTGTGTGTGTGTGTGTGTTCCTTAACTTAATACAGCTGTTCATATTTCTTTATAAGGGGTTTTATATTTTCATTGGAAATAGAGATATTGATTCCTATTCGAGATCTCTTTCAACCATTATGGAAAAATGAACGTCTGTAATGGACTACAGTTATATTACGACTCCCATATCATAACCAGAATGTATAAGAATGTCTCCATGAGCAGAGAAATATTTATTATATATTTGCTGGATCTCCATAATTTTAAAGCGATTTTTTTTTACACAGAAATACGTATGTCTTCAAAGAAAATAAAGATGCTGTATATTTCCGGAGATTTATAATTCTATTGCCATGTCTGAAATTCAATAATATTGGTGATCATGCTCTAACTGGTTACCAAAGATGGAGAATTATGTATATGGTGAGCTATCCACTTCCGTTAAATATTTCGACTATAGGTTCGTAAATTCATTTCCCATCCTGTACATTAGCTTGCGAACAACATGACAATCTTATCACCTCCCTGTATATGCTGTCTAAATCTAATAAGCTTATATATAGTTGCAATGGTTTATCAGGATCAAATATTTAGCTGAGGTGAAATATTTGCCAGCATAATACTCTATGGTGTGAATATATCTTCCCTATGATAAACTACATCTGATCGAGGCATTTTCATGGCTACTGTTCTGTTTGTAACTACTGTCGTCATTTTACTGATTATATTAGACATTGTTGATTTGTAACTATTTTCTAGTGAGTGTGATGAAGAGTTTTTTTGTGAAGTCGAGATGTTTCTTATAATATTGATAACACTGAGAACCGTTGGCGACCATGCGTCTTTCAAATATTTTTTTTATTTTCAAATATTTAGCAAACGTGATTTTACTTCTTATATAATATGGCATGTTGATACGTTTTGGATATCATGCGAGAAAGTAACTTTAAGAATATTCAAGAAGTTTAACTTTCGTCCAAGAAGTATACTTTGCAACTATTTGGTGTCAGGTTTATTCCAAAGATTTCGGAGTGAAATTCGTTTTATGTACGTAATGCAAATGTGGAACTCCGCGTGAGAAATTATCTATAAGTTGTAGACTGAATTTGATATTTCTCATTGCGATCTGCTGAAGGATCTCTCTCTCCAAAATATAATGTTCCTTCTTTCACTTTGTCAATTGTAGAGACTCACTTCTTACCCTCTTTCAATTGTGGAGACCAGTAAAATGTGTTTTACCTACATAGCTATGCTTAGAGTATAATTGAAAAAAGGAATATAAACTAGATTGTTGACGAAGTTTATCTGTTCTACACTGATGACAGTTCATTTGAAGTTATTAAGAAGTAGAGTAAGCTTAAACACGATTATAACCACTTACAGAGGAATGAGATATATGCTGTTATTGTGCAATTTCAACTTCCGCACGACACCTACGGAACGAAAATCTTACCTGAACAAAGATTTCCCATGGTGGTTTCGACGATACGTCTCCGTGATGATGAGATTAGAAATGGCTTGTGAACTGGGTGGGCTTGATTTTAGTTGTCATACAGCTGATGTGTCAGAGAAAGATAGCTCGACATAATAATTACAAAAGAGAAAATGTAGGAAAGGAGCATTATCAAATATCTGTTGCAATGGTTATGTAGAGAGTTCTATAAATCATTGCATATAGACATGCTCGATATAGTTTTATTCATAATGAACTAATTTCATACAGTCATCATGCAGCCATGTCATTCATCCATTGCAATTAAAGTTTTATCACAACAGACTTGCAATATTGCAATTGCTGAATAATGCGTACGTTTAATACCTGTTATTTTACATATTTTATATTTTCTATCTACATCACTTTTGTTCTGCTAGAAGCACCACTATCACCACTATATCCCCTGATGAAGTGTATAATTATATAAAATTGGGTGGTACATTTATGCATCATGGGAGATGTTTGGACTATATTACAAAATTGGTTGGAAACTGGAGGTGGTGAATTTTCGATTTTTGTGTGCATGTGTTTGTGTGTATCACTCCGCCTTATTATCGAGTATCGTTTAGGCAGAATTAAGCATTTTCTGTCATTATTGGGAGCTGATAGCCTATAGCATACACTGTGCAACTTGTTATGTAGTATCAGTTGGTTGCTATCCATGAAATGTGTCGTGAGTAGCGTTTCGAGAATGTCTTGCGTTGAATGCCAGTTGAATCTTTGAATGATTTTATGTATAGATGTGCACCTCTGCATATATATATATAATATATATATATATATATATATATATATATATATATATATATATATATATATATATATATATATATATATATATATAATATTTTCATCACACATTTACTATTAATTGTGTAA
Source organism: Octopus bimaculoides (assembly GCF_046866305.1). Taxonomy (NCBI): domain Eukaryota; kingdom Metazoa; phylum Mollusca; class Cephalopoda; order Octopoda; family Octopodidae; genus Octopus; species Octopus bimaculoides. The sequence goes on along the minus strand of NC_142934.1, from coordinate 101,938,431 downwards.
TTAGATATTTATATTAACCAAGTTTCAATGGATGATAATGTCTGATATTTTATGAAAAAAAAGACACAGAATTGCTCTACTTATCAAAAGTGCTAGTTGCACTTTCATTGCAAATATGCTGATTTTATACAAGGTATCAATATGCAGACAAGAGTTTAGAGATTTTCGTTCATGTTGTTTATAATTTGTAATAGATGAATTACATTTCAGTTTGGTTGTTTCAATCTATCTATCTATGTCTAGCTAACTATCTGTCTATTTATCTATCTGTCTATATGTCAGTGTGTCCTTCTGTCTGACAGTCACTCTATTTTACTCTCTATCTGTCAGTCTGTCTGTCTATCTTTTTATCTATCTATCTATTTGTCCGCTTGTGTATCTATCCTTCGTTCTCTCTCTCTCTCTGTCTCTCTCTGTCTCTCTCTCTCTCTCCCTCTCTCTCTGTCTCTCTCTGTCTCTCTCTCTCTCTCTCTCCCTCTCTCTCTGTCTCCCACTACACACATGCACACACACGCACATACACACACACACACACACACATCTGTGCAGATGTAAATGTTGCCGACAATCATCTTATTGTATTGAATGTGTAATCTAAAATTGCATCTTTACTTTCTTCCCACAATCATCTCTGGCCAGCTATTGATTCTCTGAATCTAAAATCAGACAGTCCGTTTCTCCTTTTAGCCTAGGGCTTTTGAGGAATGTTTGGCTTTCAGTTTAGCGCATTTACTCTCAGAAGAGTATACTTCATAAAGTAATTTTTCTCTTCATTTTTTTATTTTAGTTTCGCTGTGTATTTTAGAATAACATTTTCATTTCGCCTTTTCTTTTTATTTCGTGCTGTATAATCCTTTACTATGTTTTCATACTTTATTTCACTTAACTTCCAAATAGTTATGGTGAAGCTGTATTTTGACGCGGATATCTAGCAAATATGCATAATTTTCTAGTATTTCGTCTGTAGAATTTCTCAAACTCCCTCATTAAATCATGCGTTGTATATAAAGACTTTCCAAACCCTTAACATGTTTGTAGTAAGGGTTTGCTCAGATTTTCTCATGGCAGCGTCTATTTCTTATAGATAATTCTGTTATTAGTTAATTTACTTGTGTTCCTTTATTCTTTTACTTGTTTCAGTCATTTGACTACGGCCATGTAGGAGCACCGCCTTTAGTCGAAGAAATCGACACCAGGATTTATTCTTTGTAAATCTAATACTTATTCTATCGGTCTTATTTGCAGAACCGTTAGGAGGACGTAAACACATCAACATCGGTTGTCAAGTGATAGTGAGGGACTAGCACAGACACACATATACTCACACACGCACGCACGCACACACACACACACGAACCCACACAAAAACACACACACACATACATATATATATATATATATATATATATATATATATATATATATATATATATATATATATATATATATATATATATATATATATATATATATATTTATTTATTTATTTATATATATATATATATACGACGGGCCACATTCACTTTCCGTCTACCAAATCCACACACAAGGCTTTGGTCGGACAGAGACTATAGTAGAATAAACTCACCCAAGGTGCCACGCAGTGGGACTGAACTCGGAACGCTGTGGTTGGGGAGAAAGCTTCTTACAACACAGTAAACTTTGACATTTTAATTTTTGAACAACATTGGTATCTTAAATGCCTCTACATTTCGAAGATATGGAAGCGATTGTCTGCCATATACTTGCAGAATTAGAAGACCTGTTTCCCACATGAGGTCCCTTAATAGTTTCAAAAACTGAAGAAGAATGTTGGAAATTAAAACTTTTCCCACAAAGATGCACTGCCTCTTCTTTTAGGTACATATGTTGTATGCCAGTTGTTAATTTATATAAAGCACTTCTAGTAAGGAGTATCTTGTGATCGCAGATACTTTGAAGTAATATCATTTTTTCCCATTTAGTTGTCATCTGTTTACCTCTGGAGATGTTACCCTTTAAAGCAATACATACCTTCTGGATTGATTTTCTTTTGGCCTTTTTTACAGCTCCCTCAGACAATAGGCAGCCTATTGTAGAAAACGTCACGTAAAGTATGCCTTTTGTAAACTAACAAGTTATAGACCTAATGTTCCGGTGTTCTCCGCTATTCAGAATTTAAAGTTTTGAAGAATTAGTAAAAGTGTTATCACTGCCATTGACTGAAGCATGCTGGACAATTACTTCATCTAGTAAGGAGAGATTTTCAATCCTACATTTTCGTCTACTTCTTTGTAGTCCTGAAAGTACTAAAAATACTTATGGGTACATTGGCAGCCCAAGATGACACTCCAATTATATTAAACGTTATTTTTTGTTTGTTTCATTGTACGCGTCGATTGATATGAATGGTATTGTTGCACACTCCGCTTCTCAATGATTGCTCTATCGATTATAGTGGTGTATTTAATATTCAAATACGTTCACGTAAATATGTTTTTTATTAAAATAATGAATATATTATCAACGTACACGACAAGAGTACATTATTATCCCTAACACATGAAGTAGATCCAAATAGAATATTTAAAATTACTATGCTGCTGCAAGAAGGAGATTCTCTCTTGGCGAATATATATCCTCATTAAACCGAAACAGCATCAAAATAATTAGCATTTGTCTTCACATCTATTAATGCGTAAATAAGTGAGATCAGATGTACCAATGCGCAAACGCTCTACGCTTTTTGATTTGACTCATATACGAGCTCTCTCCATAGATTGCCTTTCAAGTAATACAACATTGGTATTGGCCATTAGAGGTGGATGACTTCGAAAAGTATGAGTCTTTGCCAATGCAACATGCATACTTCGTCCGTTTACCTAAAACAGTTGTTATGAACAATCCTTCCTTCCCGGTACGTCGAGGTTCCATGATTTCCACACTATTATGGGTCTGATGCACTTGACGACTTACAACGTTACAAGTGTAATTCTGCTATTTCCAAGCTCACCATGATGGTTTTTAAAGTCCAAGAGCACTAAACGTAATAAAACAGTCACTTTTCCATTTTTGCAATCGTAACCATCGTCTATTAATATAAAAAAATATTATTATTGTATTCCATATCGATTTTCCTGGTATAATAACATTATTTATAGTTTTGTTATTCTCTTTCTACATTCAATGCTCACATGAGAGTATATTGGACAATGTAAATACCGAGGTAGTTAGCTAATGTATTGAGATCTTGGCGTATTTACACGTTTCATATAATATTGGACACATTTATAACTATACCACACTTTACACATATGTGTTTGTAGATAGATAGATAAAGATAGATAGACAGATAAATAGCTAGATAGACAGGTGTATATATATACATACGTACATACACACATATTGATAGATATGTAAATAGATAGATATGCATATCTATATATATCTATATATAAACATGGATATACTTTCACAGGCACATATAAATACATACAAACATACACACACACATATATATATATATATATATGCGTGTGTGTGTGTGTGTGTGTGTGTGTGTGTGTGTGTGTGTGTGTGTGTATGTATGTTTGTATGTATCCAAAAATATATTCTTGTACATTTGTAATTGTACAGGAACTTAAGCATTAGTATGTTCGTGTGAATTCTTTTCTTTACACTAACAATTTATCAGAGATATATTTAATCATATTTATAAAAAATATCACATAAAGATCGGAATATAGAATATGAATTGTTATTAAAAGAAACATGAAATGGAATAAATAATACCATGATTTGTATTTGGTTTGTCATTATTTTCTACTAGATCTTAACCCATATCCGTAACACGTTCGGTATCACTATTTTTCTCATATACTTCATTATTAGTATCACTAGCGCCAGCAGGAGTATAAAAAACAACACCATCTATATCAGCATTGGCTACAATAAATGCAGCACTTTCCCAGTGTTCTTCCTTTTGATATTCCATTTGTTATGTTTTCCTTCAAACTTCTATATTCATAGAAAATGATATTTTTTTACCGTTAAAATTTTATCTATATTCAATGACTCTATTGTCATCGTATTCTGCTAGCACTGTCATATTATAACTATTATAATTTTATAATTCTAATTTCGATATTTCCTGTTCTACATCACTAACTATTTCTTTCATCATATTACTTTTAGAACATCCGTCTCTTTCATTCTCCTACACTTCTATACTTCCCTGGTTATACATTTCTCATTCTCTTTCTCCCTCCCCTCTCCCGATATTTGAGGAGATATGTGCGTATATATAGACACACACAATATGAATGTATATGTGTATCCGTCTATGTATACACATACACAAATATGAATATATGGATATATACATATACGTACACAGACACACAAATATATATATATATATATATATATATATATATATATATATATATATATATATATATATATATATATATATATATATATATATATATATATATATATATATATATGTATGTATTATATATGTATGTATGTGTGTGTGTTTGTGTGTGTGTGTGTAATGATATATATTTACATACATATATCGTGGTTGTCTATGCATTCAGGAATATCCCCTTGTCTCCCTTTAGATGAGCGATCCTAATCTTGCGGGTTCTTGAGTGTTGATGCCACGTAAAAAACAAAATCACCCGTGCAGGTACTGTGTAAAGGCAACCAGTACACTCTGTAAATTGGCTTGTGTTAAAAAGGTATCGAGCCTCAGTAACAATGCCAAAAGAAACATGGAGCCCGAGTAGCCCCTCTGCTGACTAGCTACTGTCAAACCATCCAACCCATGCCGGAAACGGAAAACAGACGTTAAATGATGATAATGATTATGATATATATATATATATATATATATATATATATATATATATATATATATATATATATATATATATATATATATATATATATATATATATATAACCAAATAAGCAACACGGATATCCAAAGTTAATGCAGTACGATCGTTTCATGCGACTTACTGAAATTTCATTTCAACAGAAGGACACGTTATTGTAATTACATTCAAACTCTCCAAGTAGAAAAAAAAATGATTAGCCAGACCATACACGCTAGTAATATATATATATATATATATATATATATATATATATAAATATATGTTCAAATTAATATGGGTGTTAATTTCTATACGTATATATTTGCATATTTGCATTTCTTTTGTACTCTAGCCACAATGATAAGAGAGTAAAACCGAAAAAAAGAAATCTGTGGTTATGTAGAGTGAATATATGTATGAGTTGTACAGAATTTCAAGCCATTACAGTTCTTGCCAGTTTCATTACTACAAAATAAATCTGCAACAGTGACTCCTTAGATCGTCTGCCCGAGATTAAAAGAAAATAGAATATTTCACATTAGAGCGATCTTCCTCTGTTACACGCAAAACATAAATATTATGAAAAATGGAAAACCTAAAAATAAATTAGAAATAAATAATTGTTTCATTTAATTACATATTTGTATTCCTACTTCTCCGAGCAAATTAGGTGAGATCTATAACGATGTAAAGATTTAGTACATTCTACAGTATTTCATACGCACTCTTTTGACATTAATACATATTCACAAATGCACATACTCGCACAATTGTCGCTGTAACACGCACGTAGGAACACTTATTCACATGCTGCTAATCCCTGAGCATGACAGTTGATTTGAATATATTTAGATTTACCAAAGGACGAAAGCTTTGGTCAAGTAATATTATTAGTAACCACAACGTTCCAAAAGCATATATACACTGATACACACACACACCCACACACCCACACACACACACGCACACACGCACACACTTACACCCACACCTACATACACATACATATATATATATACATACATAAGCGTTCATACTTTCCACAGATTTGGTCATGATTCATTGCTTCTATTAGAGTAGATATTATTATCACATTTTAGGGGTGTTATCTGAGAATGCTTTCGTATGTTTCCAAAATTTAACATATACTTTTCATCGCGGTCGAATGAATTCAAAATCGAATCTGAAATGATTTTTCCTCGTTTTGTTTTAGAAATGTGTTTTTTTACGCTGTTTACGAACCGCTGCATTAGTTCCTATAAATTTATTCTGAGTAAGGTATAGACACGATTGTTTTATATCTAGTTGATGGCATGTGGCTTTTCTTCTGAGACTACACATATTTCTATAGGGCCGACAAATAATTTTCTGTTCTTGAAGGATACTTCATTATTTGTAAAGAACTGATTGAAATCTCGTACATTTGCTTCAAAATATTTCACGTTTTCAGTATCAATATTGAAAATCTTGGAACCGACAGTAACTTAATAATTTATCATTTAGTATAAAAAGCTCAGGATATTTGGCAAGATTGTGTGTGCCTGCATATAAACACATCTTGGAGATGTAGATTCATTGCATATCGAGTTGGCTAAATATTCAAAATTTCACAAATATCAGACATCTTGATTTTCTGATATTGTAGCTTTTTAAAAACACAGAGGCAACCATATGCATACGTATATAGTTACATGAAAATACGGACCCTCACGAATCTGTATTTCGTTGAAGTAAACCCGAACTATGGCTATGTTTTGGATGATAGCTAGTCAACTGTTTCACACCAGCTTGAAGCCGTAACACGGCGCTCTGCAATATTACACAAATGCCACAGAAACAGTCATACAAGCGCCCGCATAATACACACTCAATTAAAACACAGTAATATAAGTGGCTATGGAATGCTAGATTACATCATACACTACATAATCATATAACTCTAAACTATATGCTTGTAATACATCGCGTGACACTTCGCGTATTCTACATCACCGCATATTACAAAATACATCATATCGGTTAGGTAATTATCCACAATAATCCTACCGTGAATATGATGCCTTCAGACAACGTACTATACATTGTACCTATTCAAACATTCAACTGCACCTATGGAATTAACGTATTATGAATCACGAATTGTTATGAATCCTGTAGATCCAAACAGAGCAATGGCTTAGAGGATCGTCGCTAGGAATCACCCACAAATACTTGATGCAACGACGCGTTGTTAAAGCATGCTCCCATACTACTACTACTACTACTACTACTACTACTACTACTACTACTACTACTACTACTACTATTACTACTACTACTACTACTACCGCTACTGCTACTACTATTACTACTACTACTACTACTACTACTACTACTACTACTACTACTACTACTACTACTACAACAACTACTACTACTACTATAATACATCCCTATTTCTAGGACACTTAAAATTATCGATGGAAGTACATATGCAACTATGTTTTACACAACTCTCTAAACTTTGCTTATTTTAGCAACGCTTTTAGTTAAACATCATGAACAAATCTTAAAGGCCTAAACAGTGAAGTTAAACTTCCGGTTATATAAAGAATTAGAACATGATACTAAGTACAACAAAGTCTGCTACTCTCCTATCTGCGCAGCATAATCACTAATTTTGAATATCTATATTCGTAAATATATTTTGTTTCATGCATTCCTTTTCCTTTGATTTGGTGTGTATCCATGTGTAACCATGTGTGTATGCGTGTGTCTATATCTGTGTGTTTCTGTGTGTCGGTGGGTTAATGTTTGTATATGTGTAGGTGTGCCCCGTAGAATTGTATACTACATAAAGGTGAACAATTATGGTATTTTTCCATAGCTAAAAACCTACATCAATGAGTCAATAGCCGTTAGCTTTGTGCAAACTCACTAATCCAGTTGCGATAACGGACTTGCAAATGTCATGATCCCTTATCTTCTTCCTCTTATTACTGCATAAGAAAAGAATGAGCAAGTAATAACATACATGAATATGTTTCCATTGTTCGATAAGCAGATGCTTACACCTAATACACCTGCACTATATCAGTGAAAAGTGACCAAAGAATGGGGAACCATAATTACTCCAAAAGTAGCCGAATATGAGTAAGATGTGAAGAGAAAAGAACAAATCTGGCAAATATTTTTTTCGTGTTCATAAGAAGATTATTTCGACAGTAAAAAAAGCTGTTAGAGATAAGACGTAAAAGTAATTTGAAACCACTTAAAAGGTCCAATCTGTCATTTTCAATCGCAGCTTAAACGGTCATTAATATTAGCATAATGATCCTAAAGTAAACAACGCGTGTTTCATTATTTAGCAAAGAAAATGTGTAATGTGTCACGACCCGAATCTAACAACATGCAAACATACTATACAAAAGACAAAATAGAATTATGTCTGATAAATCTTTCTTCAAACCGTTAGTTTATATGCGATAGGCAATTACCGAATGAACGGAATGCAACATGTAGTGACGATGCTCCAAGTTTTCATAAAACACGAAGGGGGTACAATATACTAACAGAGTCCATAAGAAATATACAAAAAGTGTCAGAACGTATATATGAAATATTTATTGTCAGGAAAAATCGTACATACTGAAAAGCAAAAAAAAGTTTTAAAAATCGAAAACACACTCCCAGTACCTGTCGTTCTTAAGTCCTACGTACCTGAGACAATATTGTGGTAAATATGTGTGTCACCGGAACAATACAGCCCACTTAACGAAAAAGATATGTGATACTACAAGGTTTCATATCATATACCATCAAAATAGCGGAAACACATATTTGTAACCGACGTCTCAAATAGTCACTGAAGGAATTTTTATGGACTTGTTTCAATTCAAGTTGCATTTCGAGAGCTTTCCGCACCAGTTTGTCTTGGAAACATTAGCTATATTATATCATTAATGCATACAAACAAAACGGACGCCATGAGTAAGCCATGCAAAGAGGTGAATAGACCGAGGAAAGACGAAATTACTGACGAAAAACGCAATTACTGAGGAAAGACGCAACGTGTGCTCACTCCTTGTACAAGAATATTCTGAAGAGATTTTAAGGTATTCCTGTTACCCTACTATCTTTCTGCATTGCGTTAACAACATTAGACGACCTGCTAAAAAAAGGCAGGCATTGGATAGGAAAATTAGCGGACAAAAAGACTGTGTATGGATAAATTCTTGCTGTATGTAACACGGGATAAAGAACTGGAAGTGTTGATACATATATCACATTCTTTCTGCAATTATGTATCATGAAATTTTGTTTAGGAAATGCCACAAAATAAACTTACAGAGAAGGAAATTGATGAAACGCACTAATATCATATTAAGCAATGTAACAGATATGTGTATGTGCTATAATTACATCAAACGCAGACTTAGCGACTTAAATATACGAATTAACATACGTAGAGCATAAAACATACAGAACTAAAAGTTTCATTAATAAGGATGATTACAGGCGTTCGATAAGAATACTTAACACACAACTAAATGCCCAAATAGATAAGTATCACTATTGTTGTTGTTTCAAGAATAATTGTACTATAAATGAATTAACAAGAATCGACAGAATCGCAAGAAACACATTAGTAGTGCT
>NC_142934.1:101881429-101926429 GCF_046866305.1 Octopus bimaculoides | reverse complement strand
GCAACCAGTGTTAGTGTGTTTACGTCCACGTTTCTCAGTAGTTCGGGAAAGAGACCGATAGAATGTGCACTAGGCTTTAAAAAAGTTGTATGGTTGGTTTGTTCGGCTAAAACACATCAAGGCGGTGCTCCTGAATGGCTGCAGTCAAATGAATGAAACAAGTAAAAGACAAAAGGAAAGACAAAAGAACGCAATCCACATTAAAACAACGCCCATGAGGAAAAAATAAAAAAATAAAAATAAATGATGTAAATATGATTAATGAACATAGATTCATTGCAACTATAATGTTATACCTGCCATATACCACGAACATATTGCTGAAACAAAATTTTATGTTTAATTTGTAATAACTGTGAACTCTTAATTTGTAAATACACTCACTTTCAGCTATGCAACTGGAAGGATCTATGTAGACATGCATATTCTAAATTAGTCATGACTATTGATTGAATCTAGTCTTAAAGTGAAAAATCACAGCTGAAACATTTTTAACGACTTAGGAGATAAAGTCAAATTTCTAAATAAATAATTTAATCATCCCGACAAAACTCACGTTTATAATCCCGGGAAGCCTGCTTTCAACATTCTACCCGTACTACATACATAGAAAAATAAAGGAGACAAAAAAGCCCAGAGTCTACCTAAATATAGCGGAAGAGGTGTTATTCGTTCGACAAAAAACTGTTGAGACAAAATAGCTATTGACAACTCCAGGCTATTTTCCGCTTAACCTATATGCTGCCTATCTATGCGTAGCGATTTGATCATAAACACACCCCTTAGCAAATTCAAACATTCTATAGTGTCACGTATTATTAAACACTTAATCATACTTAAAATTGTAATTTAGCGTCCAGTTGTCAACCAAAATTTTCCTAATTCATTAAATTATTATCAACATGTAAATTTCTAATACGCTCACAATTCTTTCAAAAGTTAACCTTTTAGTGCTCAACATGTTTTTTGTAATCGTTTGTTTAAACAAATTTCTAGCATTAAAATCTTGTATGTTCAATTTAAAATTGTTTAAACGTCAATCCACAGCAAATATCGAAGACAGAAGAAATACCGAACTGCACTTTATGTTTTATTTCAGTATTTCGAGCTTGATCAAACACTTCTCGAAGGTAAACGGGAAATGGAGTGGAACAATAACTTTGGCTCAGATATGTTCGAGTTAGCAGTGACATGTGGAGATTTGTATTGTTGTCTTAATTCATCTACATTGTGATGATCTCGTTTGCTGAAATTCGCTTCAGTTTATTTCTCAGAAAAGCGTTCTTGAATTTCAGTTCCCTCATATTACACTATTTGGAAATTATGGTAACTGCAAATTCATGATTGTGGCGTGTCTATCTTTTGTTCAATGATGTATTTGTCGGCAGTTGTAACTTTATGCGAATATGTAGTGTTTGTGAGAAGATGGTGCTTCCAATATAAGAAACGTTACATTTCTTGCATACTCATTTTACATTACATGAGTCCTCACGTTTAGATCTTTAATGTTGATAGTAAATAGCACGTGAGCACTATTCGAGCATAGTTTCTGGTTTTAAGACGATAAATCCCCCTCTATGTAATGCCTTTACGGCAAAATTTATGAAATAAAGAAACTTGCTTCCCAATAACATAATTTCAGGTTCAGTTCCACTGTGTGACAACTTGCGCAAGCTCCTTTTACTATAGCCTCGGGCTGACCAAAAGTTTGAGTGGATTTGGCAGATGGAAACTGAAAGAGCGTCGTATATATACATATATAAATATATATATGTGTGTGTGTGAATGTGTATGTGTGTGTATGTGTGTGTGTGTGTGTGTGTGTGTGTGTGTGTGTGTGTGTGCGTGCGTTTACCCCACACCATCGCTTGACAACCCATGTTAGTGTGCTTACGTCTCTGTAACTTAGCAGTTCGGCAAATCAGATAGGCTCAATAAGTACTAGGCTTACAAAGAATAAGTCCTGAAATCGATTCGTCCGACTAAAGCGGTGCTCTAGAATAGCTGCAGTCAAATGACTGACCCTAGTGAGAGAATAAATGTATATATAAACACACTTGCACTCACACGCAGACACACACATACACGTAAAGACACGCACATATCACGGAGCTTCAGATGAATCTCTCAAATATCGATTTTTAATAATTACTATTTAATCACTCAATATTTGGTCAGAATCCCTCACCAGACATTGACCGCTATTCATACTTGTATGTTGGTGTCTATAGTTCTCGGACATCACGTGAAATATTTATTTCATTATCTAATTCATGACCTCTTACAATATGAAATGTTATCTCCACACTGATCATGTTCCTGACACATTCACATATAAAAATGTACACTGTGCCTCTATATCTATTTTAAAATTTTATAAGAAATTTAAAAAAATATTTTCCTATTCACAACTGGTCCAAATTTTTTTCTAAAATTAAACCTTTTCTCTCTACTGACTGAATTTTACGTTTAGATCTCCTTAAAGGGCATACAGTTTATTTCATTTCATTTATTTTTTATTATTTTTTTTCTCCATCGTATTTCTTATGATATACCTTTAGTATTGACGATAATTTCGGGTAGGAAATTTATGAACGAGGTCCTTGTAATGAAATTACCGGGAAACAAAAGTCACAAGAAAATGTGTAGAATTAGGATGGCTCATAAACCACGTCACAAATGCTGAATTGGTTTTTACCTGCATTTCACTAGAATTAAGTGGTTCCTAGAGAGATTCACTCTATTAGAGTTTGTTCAATTCGATGGAAGGGTTTTCGAAAATTTTGTGAGCTATAATGATAGGGACATTAAGTGTTCCCGCAAAATTTTAGAGTATTATACAATGAATTACGCATGAATTTAATTAATGTCGTATTATATAAAAACATGCATACGCCGATGCATATACACACACAAACATGCACACACGTATGTACGTACATGTATCTATCCATCTATCTATCTCTCTCTCTATCTATATATCTATCTATCTATCTATTCTAATGTATTTGATTACTCGATAAAGAAGCGAGGTCAACATATTTTATTTTAGCCTAACAAAAGTAACGAGGGACGGAAGTCATTATGTTTTTTTTTCTATTTCACGAAAAGAAACGCTAATTCAAACATAGACACATGTTTTCAATTTTGGATGGAAAGACAACTTTATAACACCTTGTACTTGCCTATTACCGATTTTATCATATCCTTGTGGATGATAGTAAACATCTCAAAGGGATTCAGAATTGGCGCAGAAAAAAAGTATATTTTTCGACAGCCTACAAATCTATAATACTAACTCCACATTTTCGTTAATACTGACTATTCATTAAGTTCACATGCACGAGGCTACACCAGTGTGTAGGCAAGTAATGGAGTATTTCTCCGATTTCATCGATACAACGATTTACCATGCATATACGACCTCAGCAAATCTTCGGACCAAAATACAAATTGATATAACTACACAATGCATAGTATTATATACTCTTTTCTCTTAACCCATAGGACTTAGATCCGTCAGTACACTCAGTACAATAAGAATCAAGCCTTCTCCAAACATCTCGATTTATTGCTTTCCCCTTAGCCTAACTTGAGCTGAGACCGATCGCTCTCAAGTCATCCCGAAACGCCCTGCACCATCTCACCCTTTGCCGTCCACTCGATTTCTTTGCTCCTTTGGGCGTCCACTCTCTCCCGACAGCACCATGTATTTCCTGCAGTAACTGAACAACTTGGTCAATGAAACGAAACAGCCGCTTAGTCGCGACGTTCTTCAAATCTCTTTTTGTTTTCTATTTCTTTTCCGGTAAGAGGTGCCAGAATTGAACGTAAGCAGCGTCAATGGAATGCATGCAACAACTGGGAGATCTCTGTTGTTTTAAGGTTCCATAGGCGTAGGTGGTTGTTAGTATATCAAAGGATGACTATAACTACATGTTTATCTTCTTGTTGTAGGATTATTATTTCATTAAGCAGGAAAAAAGCGTTGGACGTTGAAGTTTGGCGTGATTTGATCTCATATCGTAAAAAAATAATACGACTAAGTACCCTCTAATTGATATTTCATTCCTTACTTTCATACTTGGGTGGCAAATTATTTTATTGAAGATGCAAGTAGATTTAATGGAAGTGCTATATAAAAGCGTAAAACAACGGCTTTTTTTTTATAATCCACTGCTCTAGTGATAGTGCAATTCAAAATCATTATTGAAACAGTTTATAATCGATGTTTTGGCACAATGGTCCGAGCGACTCAGAGACTTTCTGACGTAATTTGTTTCGGTTATTTACCTTCAGAATTCACACCTCGCAGCAGGCATCTTTGCCTTTCATCTTATCAGATTGAATAACAATGTATTAACCAAGTACTGAGTAACCATTTACCATTAAATTTCCGGTCTTGTGCCTTTAATATTATGAATAATATTAATTATGGCATTGTAGCAAATGGAATTATTCAGATATTGTTATTTAATAATTACGTATGACATAATCTTAAATACTATGAAATCGCATTAATTCGTACTTTACCAAGAAATACAAAACGGATTTCTGTTTCAGCCTATTTACAAAGTGATTTTTCATATCTTTTATTAAAATAAATCTTTTTATGGAACAAAGAATACGTCGGCCTTTAAAACCATTGACCGCATATTATATGTGCAAAGAAAATTACTTTTCCTGGTGTTATGCTGTCTAAAATTACAGCCTAAATAGGTTTTCAATAGCTTTCCCTGTGAGTTGGTATGCGTACACGTGTTTAAAACGGCTGTATAAACTATTTAAACACGAATTTATAATGCCCTGAGCGTAAAGAAACAACATTTCGTTGCTTTGAACAAACGAACGCAAAAGAAAGATAGCAAAATAAAAATGGTTTTAAAGAAAATAACTATGCAATCCGATACCCACACACACACACACACACACACACACACACACATACACACGCACACACACACACACACACACACATATATATATATATATGTATATATATATGTGTGTGTGTGTGTGTGTGTGTATCGGATATATATATATATATATATATATATATGTGTGTGTGTGTGTGTGTATGTGTGTGTGTGTGTGTATGTGTATATATAAATATACATACGTATATACGTAAACTGATAACAACCCAGCCACACACATAGATACACACAAACAAGCGCATCAAATATGCTTTTGCCAAATGTGACACTATCATATATACACAAACACACGTACACACACACACACTCAAACACACACACACACACACACACAAACACACATATATATATATATATATTTATATTTATATATATCTACACAAATGTATATATACATTATCACTTTGTGTACGGTTGCGTGTAGCGTCGGTGCGCTTGAATGGGGTGGGTATATATGTGTATATTTCTATCTGTTAATCTATGTTATATATCTACGTGTGTAAATTTCCTAGACACTGCTAATCATTATATGGCCCTTCAGATACTAGGTGGACATAACAACCAAATTATTTCCGAAAATATATGTTATAGATAAATGAAAATTAAGATAGAGATGTTGTCAGAAACGTAATTTCCCGCGTGAAAATACCTTCGATGTAGAATACATTTTACAAGTCATTCCAGTAATTTATTTAAGTCTGTCGTTTGCTTAAAATTCACGGAATGTTATAACAAAATTTCATGTAAGTGCTGTATTTGAACAGCATAAACATGCTGACGGTCATTCGGAAACAAAAAAAGAAACCCGAGCGAGTCATTCAACAAAATGGCTTAATTCTACATATAAAGCAAGAGTTTGCAGCATGTTGACAATTTGTTTTGTCATTATAAAGTACGAAAAATGTAACAGCAAAAAATATAAATAATATTTAAAATCAACACCAGTAAACTTTCAAAATATGTTATTAAGAAACTGAAAATTAAAAAGAAGAAAATGCTCAACTACAATCCAAATGAAGTCAAGAAGAAGATAAGTAAAAGAACGCCAGTATTTCAACGTTTTCCTCTAATAATATAGGTCGAGAAACATCAATAAGATATACATACAGCTAATTGCATCCATTGTTATACCAACAACCACCTACGCCTGTGAAACCCGGAAAAAAAATAGCGAATATCTCTCAATTGCTGAAGTTTTATTGCTCTGTTGTTATTCTTGGAGAGCTTGTAGAATACTTAGCCCATAAAGAAAAAAATTTCCAGTGCATTACTTTATTATATGAAGTACTGCTGAGGTAATTTATTCTTCGAGATCGATAAAGTACATCTAGCTGAACACGGGGGTCCATGTAATCGACTTGCACCCTACTGCGAAATTGCTCGTCCTGTGCCGAAATTGAAGCCAATATATTTGAATCTTTAGAAATCAAATCCTTGAAGAAAAATACGGGTAAGGACCGAAATCCAAGCAGTAAACGTTTTTGGCATAAAAAAACTACGTATAGGGATTATTTTATCCGATATAGCCATTACACATATCTATTCTTAAACTAATATAGGTTATTTATAATTCAATTTTAGTAAATCATATATAATCTGAAACTGGTTCATGTTTCTGGTATTTAAAAAACAAAACAAAACATTCTACCTGTTACTAGAAGGTATTCTACCTAAAACGCACACACAGCATAGTATTGTAATTCTCACCGTACATTTATGTATGTTCTGGAAGTTTCGTTACATATTGCTTTTTATTTATTTTAATGATAACAAAGGAAGTAAGGTCATAATTCAGTTCCTCTTTGCAGTACCAACATTTTGCTTATCTCATTTTCCAGGGTGTTATACTTGGACGAATTCAAGATTTCTTTCATATATAATATTTTATTTTGGAATTGGCCCACCCAGTATTTATCCTAATTGATCTATTTTTTTTCCACCTGGGAATCTAGAACGAAACGTAATAAATTGATTATATTAGTCATTCTCATTGTATATATTTACAATTAGTTGCCATTCGGTGAAGCAATTAGTGGTATAAATACTGGATTATGTATCTAGATATGATGTTCAATATATGTAAGACATAACCTTATTGTGATTGAGCTGTGTATATATGAACTCGGGTATCCATAATCAATATTATGATTCTTTACAACCTATGTATATCTAATATATCATCTAAGATCTCCTTCATTAAAATTTATAACTTTGATCTCAGGCCGCCATCACAACTTGTGTTGATTATTCATTTAATATGTCTATAGATTTGTTTGTAAACTTTTCCTTTAATAACTGTTTTGTACACTGTTTGCATACCTCATTAAAAACGAAGAATTTTCTTTAATCTGAGCTCTGTATATTACCTCTAAGCTCAATTGTTTTAATGCTCAAGATGATTGGATATCATTTATTTTACTTAAATTTTGCCTTGACAGAATGTTCTGAAATTACTCTCGTATAACTTCCTCGAGCGTACCTCTCGTGCACGTTGTTGATTTTCCTCTTGTTTAGCATATATGATGCACAATTTGCAGTCATTAGTGAAGAGCCTTTGGTTTTCTCCTCATATCATTTGCATGCGATTCCTGTTTGGAATAACATTTTCGTTTAATGTGATAGTATTAGAAAAGAAGCAGCTAACAGATCTAGAGAGAAAGACAGAGTCAGAGAGAGAGGGAAAAAACCCGTACTCCGTAAATTATTCCCGGGCTAATAGAGAATGTTTTAGCATTTCGTAATTGTTTACTTCATCTCTAACTGCAAAATCATTTTCCATTTGTACGGGATGTGTTCCATGCGCGTGTTTATTAATACAGCTACCTTAATCATGGTTAATGTTTCCTAAACTAGTAAGGGAAGAATACTCCCAAAGCACTTCTGTTAGTCAATGCATGCCATACTCAGTCATTTTTTTCTATTACTGTTATATATCCGTTGGTCATTAACAGGCTTTACAACATATGGATCTTTGTACATTCATTATGTTAATTTCAAGGGGATACTTATTTGTATCATCATGTGTCTCTGTATAATTATTGCAGTTAACGGTCTATTGTTTTCTGATGAATGTTTTTCTATCATATTATTAGAATTTAAGATGGATTCGTTTCTATGCAGCATTATACTACGTTTATAAATCTTTTGTTGTATCATGACATATATTTCCCCCCGTACATTACGTTCTTAATGTATATTTCAATCAACGTGTTGGAATTTTAAATTCTAATGCATGAACTGAGATTCACCAATTGTTCAAGAACAAAACCTTTATTTAAAATTTTTTTAAACCATGCCAATGTAATAAAAATAAGATAGGTTTCGTTTATTTATGGCCGTATATTGGTTTCAGAACTGATTTAAGACACATTTAAGTTGGAATTAAACTACCTCTTCCTTTTACTCAGAATACTTTGATACTGTTTAGAATAGAAGCTTTGAGGTTTAAGGAGAATCCCTTTTTTAGGCGATCTTGTTTTGCGAGTTCTTTTTGAAAACTGAGGCGTCGGTGGTTTTGATATGCATATTTTTCATATGGTGCTTCGGTGATGTCATTTAAGATAGTAAAGATCTTTATATGCTTTCTTTTTCATATGTATTCACTTTCCAAACATATCTTTCCACCATCCACTTCGTAAGTGAGTTCTTCGGAAAAAAAAATAAAACTTATTTTTAAGTGAATTTATTGTGGTCGGTGCAGAGCCTATTTGTTTATTCCGTGATATTAATATTATCACTTTGTTCCCGTGAATGTATGGGGCTAATATAGTATTCCTTTCATAACAGCATTATGGTATGTTGAACTGTTGGGCTTGTGCTCCCATATTGGGGTGATACTCCTTCCGGAGTATTTGAGCAGCTCCAAGCAGTGCTGTTTTTTTGCAAATGCTCTACCCTTATTGCAGCCCTTATTTATTCCATGTACTTCTCAACATTTTTACTTACTGTTTCCAGGGCTCCGACAATTATTACCACCATTTTCATCGAACACGACTTCTTAACCTCCCACGCTAGCCTGTCATATCTATCGACTTTCCTTTCTTCGTTATAGCATAACCTATTGTCAGCTGGGCATGCTATGTCTATGATCCAGCATCGTTCGCTTTATTTCTCAATTAACACTATAAATTAGTTTTTATTCCGTATCTCATGGATGCACTGAATCATAAAATCGCATAGGATCTTTGCATTATCATTGTCGGTTTTATGTTCGTACTTATGTTTTTGCTCCGCCAAGTGCGTAATTGTTTTGAATGTCCAATGGAAAACCCTTCCTATATTGTCATGAGCTCCCAGTAGTGTACATTGACTGGCAATATGCCATACGGTTTTACCATTTTGTCTATAGATTCTGCACTTATTACTTTCTCATATGTTGTCTATTCTGCATTTGATTTAATCTGTTCTTAGTGCTAGCTCTTGGGCAGCACATATTAGAGCTTCCCTTTCCTGTTTTAAATCAGTTGTAGTCATCCGTAGCTATCTTTTTTCTCTGTCTGTCTTATCTTCAACATCCCTATGTAATTGTCCATGCATTCTTTTCGTTATCCGCCTATTTTCAGTTTCATTCATTCTGAAGTCCTTGTACGGTGCTTTATCTCAGCAATCTTCCATCGACCATCCTACACCCGCCTGACCTTCTTATTTCCAATAATAGTGGTTCTGTGGCATTTTTTACATACCATGCTATGTTGTTTTTTTCCGATCTAATGCTGTGGTCGCATCCAATTATTATTATTATTATTATTATTATTATTATTATTATTATTATTATTATTATTATTATTATTATTATTACTATAGTGGACAAAATAAACAAATAATGCAATTCTCTACGCTGGCAGAGTTAATACTAAAGAAATTGAAAAAAAATCAAATGAGTATCATCAGGACCTAGCCAGAGAGCTGAGGATAATTTAGAAAACCAAAACAAGTATTCCTGTAGTAATTGGCGGACTTGGTACAACACGAAATATTCAACCTGATAGATAGGACGAAATTGGAACTGAAACTCGCATTGTCTGAATGCAGCAAAGTACCAGTCTATATTCTGAGAGAATCGTTAGAAAGATTCGTTAGATTTGATGAGACATGTCAACAAACCTCAGGATAAAATACTTGCTAACTAAATTATCATGCACCAGCGACATAATATGAAACAGAAGAAGGTTATAAAGAGGAACCTATATATTCTTTATAAAATTTACCTCTTTTTATGAATAACTATAGATTATTAATTACCAACGTAACAGTACTAAATATTCATACCGTTATAAGAAAACGAACTGAAAATCATAAATATCACACTCAATTAGATGTGGAATTAAAAGCAATATAGCAGATAAAGGGCGTAGTCATCATATAATGCGTAATTATCATAATGGGATTGAAACAAAGTCATGTTTGTAAAACATCTATAAATTAACGTGAAGGATATTCATAGGCGCGTAGCACAAAGTAACTATACCAGTGTTTTTAAGTATATTGAGAACATTCCCAAAGAGTATTTGCTTTTATAACTTGAACACGTTTGTGCATGTTCTACCTAATTTCTTTGATGCTTGAATATTAAGTATTGTTATGTTTTCAACATTATGAATGAAAAAAAAATCAAATAACAACAAACGTGAGAAATGCCTTCCCCTACTTTCATCGTCATTGTTCTAGCCAGGATAATTAAAGTGGAATTTGTTTATTTACATACATCCCACGGATAAACTTTTTAGGTGTATCTTTAGCATTTCATTAATGTAGTTTTGATCACGTCGACATTAAAACGAAGTTTATTCAACATATAACACTTTCGCTATGGAGTTCATATACACCGGATTGTTTGAACTTTGAAGCGAATATACTACTCCTGGTTGGTTAGTTGCCTTTAAAGCATTGGCACATAAGTATTAGCTACGGAAGTAGTATCGTCAGCGAACACCTCACTATAATATGTTCTAATAATACATCTGCGTTAAGCATATTATACAGATTGCCATTCGGTAGTAATACTGCTTCTATCGTTAATATTTATGTTTATTAAAGAGCCTTTTTGTTCATTTGCGACGCAAGTGACTTGATGGTTTGTTTGGCATGCGGGGAGCGCACACCTGTCATTCAAGAAGTGCATGTTGAATGAACTCACTCGATTTGATAGTTCCGGTGATCGAACTCACTCGATTTGATAGTTCCGGTGATCAGGTCAGGGGATTATTTTCTTCTAGCAATATTTGTCTGCTCTAAACACTATAAAATTTTGTGAAAGGATCTCTGACGGCGAATTTTGTCTTGTACAGTAAGATTTGAGGACTGATAGCGATAAATATATTTCAAACTTCTCTTATTCAATAGACTTTCGAATGTTTCTACCTCTCATTTGCCTGAATATTCGGGATAGAATCTAATATGTATAGTAATATTGTTTGTTTCTTTCTAATGTACCATTTCAGAATAATTTCATTTATACTTTAGCTAAAATAGCGGATTAACGGAGGTTGCGTATATTCTATTAATGTATTGCACATCTCTATAAGATTTTACGAGTATGTAAAAGAGTTAGCATCTATCTTGCAGTATTAGAAATACACCACAGTTATGTAGTATAGGCACTGGAGTGAGCTAAGTCAAATGGGGAACGGTCTTATGAAAAACGTGTGACAACATTAATGGGAAATGTATGTTTGGAATCAAGCATCTTTTGGCCAGCTCCTGAAGATATTATTGATGCGGAACAGTTTTAGCTTACATGATTTACATTATTTACATTTAACGGATATTTGTCCTTATCTTGTTTGTTGTTAACACAACGTTTCTGCTGATATACTCGCCAGGCTTCATCAGGTGTCTTGGAGAAATATCGAACCTGGGTTTTCACTCCCAATGTATTTTCGATGTTATTGTTATACTACTACTACTACTACTACTACTACTACTACTACTACTACTACTACTACTACTACTAATAATAATAATAATAATAATAATAATAATAATAATAATAATAATAATAATGATAATAACAATAATAATAACAACGACATCGAAAAAATACCTTAGGAATGAGAACCCAGGTTCGAAATTTTCCCAAGACACTGATAAAGGCTGGAGGGTATATCAGCCGAAACGTTGTGTTAACAACAAACAAGATCAGGACAAATATCCGTCAAATGTAAATAATGTACATAATTCCACATCCCATAAATATACAACAGTTTTAGATCTTCATTGAAGATTGTTTTTCTTTCATGAGTGTACAAAGGTTAAGAAAAACTTAAAAATAACTTCAAAGTAACTTTCAAGTAGATGTGAAAAAGTATAGGATAGATCTTGTATATGATCAATCATAATTATTAGCAATCGAGGAAATTGATACTATTTTCTTATATAAATTATTAATACATTCAGTCATAATGAATGATTAATTATGTTTCTTTTCTTTCTTTTGTTTCAGGAAGAAAATGCCGGCAACTATAGATGGGCAGATGACAATTGAAAAGACACCGAGTTATTTTATAACAAAAGAGGTTCCAAAAAGGATCTTCAACATGTCCAAAGAGATGAAAATTCTTGTAATCGTTCGCGATCCAGTCACAAGAGCCATTTCTGATTACACGCAACTTGCTTCAAAACGTATGAATCAGATGAAACGCTTCGAAGAACTAGCATTCCTTAATACCTCAACTAGAATTGTCGACACAAGTCGAAATATAATTCGGATCGGGGTCTACGCAAAATTCTTGGAGCGATGGCTTCATTACTTTCCTCTATCTCAGATGCATTTTGTAAGTGGTGAACAATTGATATCTGATCCTGCGCAAGAACTTAGCTTAGTGCAAGATTTTCTTGGATTAAAAAGGATCATTTCTGAGAAACATTTTTACTTTAACGAGACAAAAGGTTTCCCTTGTGTGAAAAAGGCTGAGGGAAGCGGTCACCCACATTGTTTGGGTAAAACGAAAGGAAGGCCTCATCCAACTGTAGATCCGACAATATTAAAGCGACTGAGAGATTTTTATAGGCCGTTTAATACAAAATTCTACCAAATGGTTAATAGGAATTTTCATTGGCCATGATTTTATGTAAAGCGATATTTCTGTACTATGATATTGTCTGTGTTTGTGTATTTACCATGTCATAAAGGAGAGAAAGGAAAACAATACTTCATGTTTATTGCCATTTTAGATTCGAATATGTTTGTAATTTTTTTTCTATGAAAAAACTGTTGTTTAATCATCGGGAGTAAATAAAACCAAAACAAGGCGTGTTTGGTAACCAAACTACTTGTTTATTCCTGGCGTATTCAATACCGATATAGGTTTCGCAGAAACACGATATACATAAATTCATAAATAATCAAGAAAAGGAAGAACATATGCAAATACACGAAGATTATATATGCGAGTATATCTATATATATTTGCAAGCATGCACACAAATACGTGTGTGTGTGTGTGTGTGTGTGTGTGTGTGTGCGTGTGTGTTTGTGTCTGTGTGTGTGTGTGTGTGTGTGTGCATTTTATTCATAACCGCATACTGGCAGACACATTAGCAAATAATTAGACGCAGACACATAAGTATATGTAAATAAATTATTACAGGGATAAGAATTTCGATCTTGTACTGCAACTGAATGTAAATTATGAGGAAACAGGTTACATACATAATTTATGCAATATCTATGCATATATTATTTGATAATTACAGCCGACTTATAAAACGTCTAACAATATTAAAATATTAAACACACGCATTCACAAAACAATGCACACCGTGTCTGTCTGTCTGTCTGTCTGTCTGTCTGCCTGTCTATCTATCTATCTATCTATCTATCTATCTATCTATCTAACTATCTACGTGTGTGTATATATGTATGTATGTATGCAATTTTGTATGTACATGTAAGTTAGCAATCATATTTATTACAGATAAACTGTATCATTTACTTCGAATAATATTAGGAAATAACAATAAACACTTGACATATAGCTTCGTGATGAATATTAATCAGATTAGTATTACAAACTAGTAAACATTATAGCATAACTATATTTTTACCACCCACCTTCCTTACCAATATTCTATTTGTTTTCCACAGATGAATACATGCATTCGTAAACAGAGTTGCATACATATGTGATGTTTACACGTAAACATAGATACATTACACATATAGGTATATATATATTATGAAACTTATTTCCACATTTCCTTGCTTTTCAGTTTGTTTTGGATTAGTAGATTGTCTAAACTCATCATCAATATTTCTAAATTGATTCAGCTATATTTTCTCACGGCAGTGAATTTTTGTCTATTTGCCTCTTTATGAAATGCAGTGTGTTTTATATAAATAGAAATTACGAACATAATTTAAAATTTAACCGTTAGATATACATATGTCGTCAATGGAATATATGTTTATATATTTCACACCTTTGTGCATAACATTTAGTGTGATGATAATTGAAACTTCCATGTTTGCGAGCTGATGTTAGCAAGAATGTTATTCTCTTAACGTTAGTGAGTGAGTAACATATCATGTAGTTTAACGTTTTCTGCGTTTCCTTTTGTTTTCTATTTTACGCCTTTCGCAATGTCAGTGTGGAAATCAAGTATACACACAGTACGCAATTTGATTACTATATTTTATGTGTTGTTTAATGACTGTACAATTCAATGCCTTTGTTAATGAATTACGCTATTACTCACTCTGAAAATCTGTAAACGTAGATTTCATTGTCTGTTGTTGGAGACTGAAAATTTAGAAAAATGTTGATGATGTATTTGGACAACCTTTCTTCCAAATATAGTGCAAAGAAAGTCAGAGAGTAAACCAAAACTAAACATTTATGAAATACCTATATCCAAATACCTATATGTGAGTTTGTATAGACACACGTACCCGCATACACACAAACATATATACATACACACCCACACATATACATACACACCCACACATATACATACACACCCACACATATACATACACACTCACACATATACATACACACCCACACATATACATACACACGGACACATATACATACACAACCACAGATATACATACACACGGACACATATACATACACACCCACACATATACATACACAACCACACATATACAAACACACGGACACATATACATACATACTAGTCTTTTCTAGCGGTGGTCTGATCTATCGTAGATCCTGTGCATGTGAACCTATTTCAGCACTCCCTATACGATCTTGGAGGTGGCCATACCATCCACTGCCTCCATTAAACAAATTACTAGAATTTCGGCTACCTTGCCTAGTCTTGGGATATAATACTGTAGTTGTTTCCTTGACTTCTTCAGGCAGGTGGGATTCGAACTCGGAAATTGAAGAGACGGAATACATACGTTAAAGCATTTTCCCAGCCACAAAACAACGTGAAATGAAGTGTTTTGGTAAATAAAAAAAAGCACCGCCCGACCTGAGAGTGTAACCCACGCTGTAGCGATTGTGAATGCACTAGGCCATGAGCGTATATTCATACACTGACAAATGTAGAATATGTATACGTATGCACACTCACATCTGTGTGTGCGTATGTATATATATATATATATATATATATATATATATATATATATATATATATATATATATATATATATATATATATATATATATATATATATATATATATATATATATATATATATATATATATATATTTATATACATTTATATATGTATATATATATATATATATATATATATATATATATATATATATATATATATATATATATATATATATATATATATATATATATAAATATATATATATATATATATATATATATATATATATATATATATATATATATATATATATATATATATATATATATATATATATATATATATATATATATATATATATATATATATATATATATATATATATATATATATATATATATATATATATATATATATATATATATATATATATATATATATATATATACATATATATATATATATATGTGGATGTACATGCATATATGTTCAGATTATTACTGAAGTCAAATCGAAAAATACTAATGGATTCCCTTAACGATACCTGACAGGCGGTTAAATGATGACCTCCCTATATTTTTACTTCATTTTCTCCTTTCTATTTCTCTCGCTCTTTATTTTTCTCTTTTCTTCTCTCACTCTGACTCACTCACTGTCTCTTTATCTGTTTCTTAATTCTCAGTTTGTATATCAAACAGTCATTCTGTTCATTGCTGTGCTGGAAGATTGATTCTTGACACTCCCTGGTGTAACGAACGCCATATATGTTAAATAAAATGACTGTATATTGTCCTAAATAAAATATATAAACATGATAAGCAGTTCTTGTTTATGTTATTTATTTTATGGAATACTAACTATTTTTTAAAAATCTTTTACTGGTTTTATTCATTGGACCTCGACCTTACTGCAGTACATTCAATGTTTTAATCAAACAAATTGACGCTAATTCTCTGTTCTGCTTTTCTGAAACCTGCTACTTATTCTATCGATATCGTTTGCCGAAACAGTAATTTTTAGGTACGTGAACAATCCAGCACCAGTTGTCAAATAGTCCCTACACACACAAACGCACACACACAAGCGCGCGCAAACACACACACACCTACGACAAGATTCTTTAAGACTATGTCTATGAAATCAGGTCACACAAGGATTTTGTTTGCCTGGGGTTATTGTAGAAGATATTTGCCTCATGTATCACGTAGTAGGACTGAACTTGGAATCATGTGGTCGAGGACCAAACTTAATAACCCACCACCACGCCTGCTCAATGCGACAATGTTGTAGGAGAGGAGGCTCCCATTAAATTAAACTCACTAACTGTATTATCATACCCTAAAAGCTACAAGTCAGTTTAAAACACGGTATCAAAATATAATATAAATGTCCTCTACTGGAATTATTCGTTTCCATGACTAAAACATTTTGGTCGTACTATTGATTCGGTAACTTAACAATATCTGACTTTACTCTAAGTCTTCATATTAATTATTATCAGCTTTGCAGACAGGAAAAATAAACATGAATTATAGGGGCTTGCTCGAGGAAACAAAGAGCCGCAAATTCTGAGAATGCCTTATAGGTGTGAATCTAATATTTTTATGCAACCAATTTCTTTAAAAAACTATTAACCGAACTTCTATATATATAGATGTTAGACATGTAAAAATTAGCAATCTAATAATATTAGAATTTTCTCTGAAATTATATCTTAAACTTGACTATTTGTTGTAATGGTAGTTATTTGTGTTTTACATCAATATGTTTGTGAATATGCAGCGGCTTCCTTGAAGATTAATATCTTTGATTAAATTGAGAATGTTCATGTATATTTTATATGGTGTATATTTTTCTTATAGCAATACACTTTTCATGTATTTGTAAACCCATAGATGATAAATATAAGGCAACAAAACACAATTTGACATTTTGAGAGAATCTTTTGAAGAAAGATCAGAATGCTTCACACTGGCTCTTCAGACAATTTGAGCTTTGAGTTTAAACTTTCATTGGAAACTACATATCCCGACTACGAGCAACCCTATGCAAATTCGTTATCAGTTGAAAAACAACTAGAGAGTTGTCAAAAACAAAAACAAAGAAGATATTACAGCTACTAACAATAACACATAGCAAAATATCAGAAGTAAAATTTGGATTCCAGCCCATCGAGATTCATAAAATATGCACCAATCATAGGCGGAGTTATGTCTTTCAGATATTTAACCCGGTATTTTGTGTTCCTGCATAACCATTTCTGATGAGCCTAGTGCGTAGACTGTATAGGCCCTATTCAACAACACCTCTTCGGGATAAACATCGGTGACGTGGCGAAAGGGGAATTACATGCTTGTGCAAATTCAAGAATTTCTCAAAAAAGCTTGCTCTCATCTGCCCATACATATACAGACGCAAAGCCACTCTTGTTCAGTAGAGGTCTTCAATATACGTCCTCCAGCATGTACTAAGTGAATACCATTGAACTAATAATAAAAAAAAAGCAAAATAAATGTTTTCACAAATACAGTCACAATAGAAAACCTAAAGAAGAATATATGTATATATTTAACTCCATGTATTGTGGAAGACGCTGAGTTATATAAACGCCCGCTCCTATTGCAAAATATAGTAAAAGTAACGGGGGACATTTTTGTCTGCACAGATTCAAATAACTAAGCATTTATTTTTGAACGCTAACGTTACGAAGTAAATGTTATATAATGTGGAGTGTAGTTGTCTGCACAATCCAGAGCTCCTAGATCCTAAAATTAGTGTCTGAAACCAGTAAAGCTCAATTATAACTGTTGCTATCAGGATACTACTTTACTCTTTGAGTTTCTGATTTTAGTAAGTATGATATCCATATTCAGCCATATCCCCTTTCTTAAGGTTTGGAGCATTTGTATAATGAGCCCTTTGTTCAAAGATCATTATGTGAATGCTGCTACCGATGTAAGTTTGACTATATCTAGCAATAATACGCAGAATGCTAATTAGTTCTGTAAATACTTGTCTACATACCTGATGGGATAGTGGAGTAACATACAAACAGGTTTGCTGTGAAGGCCGACTCACAAACAACACTCTAGGAAGACCTCATACCGTATAGTTGTCTTGTCCATACCTGCGGGTAACTTCATACGGTGGTGGCGAAAAATTTAGAACATAGGTCTGAAAATTATAATTTTAAAACTAAATGCCCAAATATATTGTATATATTTGATTCGAATTTTATTTGGGTATAATAATTTTAATTTTTAAAACATGTTTCATACTTTTCGCCACAACTGTACACCGTAGTAGTTACTCTATCAATTACGTAGTGTTTTATAATTCATGTGCTTTGTTCACATTCACGAATTCCAATTTTTTGCGAATATATTTTCAAGGCTGTGAATAGCAAATGGTACTAAATTTCTTTTATTCTTTAGCGTCATTTAAAACTGATTGCAGTCTGCAGTTCTGTGGAATATTTTGCTAGATTTGGTTTGTATACGTAGTAGTTCATCTTCTTCCTAGGATACCTTGATTTTCGCTGGAAGTATTGACCTCTAGTATACAGGTACATAGACAGATCTCGTTTACAACTTGTTTTCACGTGAGGTCTTGTCAGTTTCAGTAGGAAATGGAACAGTGGGGAAGAGAGGAAGATAGATAGATAGGTGGTGAGCGAGAGAGAGAGAGAGAAAGACACAGAGGCAGAGAGTGAGAGAAGCAGAGAGAGTGAGAGAAGCAGAGAGAGAGAGAGAGATTTCTGACTTTAAGAGGCCTCTCCTCCTCGGAAGAAAATGTCCCCTACGTATCCGTAACAGAAATAAAAAACGTACATAAAATATACGTAATACATTGCGATCGAAGTCATCTCAATTGTGCATATATTTAAGGGCAAATAAAGAGATAAACTTGACTCCATATCTGTTCAAAAACACCAAATTCAAAGTAAGTGTTTTAGCCATAATGCAAAGGTTTTGTATTCCGAAAAACAAAAATAACAAGAAACTATGCAGATTGCAAAGCCGCCAGTAACTAGCACAGCAAGAACAGGTGTGGTGAAGAGGATATCCTTTCCAAACGCGTCTTTGTGGCGCTTTAGTGAGAGTGGTGGTTCAAGGTAATTTATTAAAAAAATTGATTAAAAAAGTTATGGAGAAAATGTTTTTACAACGCTATCATCTTTTAAACACTGTCGTGATTTTCTATATAAGTATGTCTAATTTCAATTTTTTTTCCTGTGTTGTGACCGTTAAATTATCTTTAGAGTTATAATTTCGTTGAAATTCAACAAATATTTTTTTGTAGATGGATATTGTTCAAGACAGCATGGTGTTTCAAAGGTGTTCGACTGATAGCTTCTTATATCAATGACGCAGAATTTATTTACATTCAATGAAGGTTTATGTATAAGTAAGTAGATCACGTGTGTGTACGATTTTAAAGATTGAGTAGTAACGGCTGGAAACTTACGCGTGCAGTCGAAGATCGTAACAGCAAAAGTAATTGAGGATTACTGGATGGTGGGTAATTATTCTAGCTGAAATACTGGTTTATTTTATAGATATCCATTCTATATTAATTGAACGAATAGATATTATCTCTTAAAATGCTTAGTAGTTCTACCATATACTCTTTTTTTATGCAGTTTAGCGTGATAATGTTTGTCCTTCGAGAACTGCATTACTATGGTTGAAAGGGATGTCGTTAGATGTGGGATTAGCACATGGGCGGCAAGCGAGGTCGCTCTTCGCAAGTTAAACTGTTAACAGGTTTTGTATGGTTGATTTATTTTTCAAAATAATTGTGTTGATGAAAATTGAATTTCAAACCGACGACACAATTTTCTTTGATGGTTTCTTGGCGAGTTCGATTGTGGCTGTTTTTGTAAATCGCAATGCCGAAGTGTATTTTTGAAGATCTGAGAAACAGGTTGTTTATCTTTTAGCTCTGAAATATTGGTTTCAAATGTTAGCACAAAGACAGGAATTTCGATGTATTGGGTAAATCGATTAAAATCATCGACCCCAATGCTCAAGAGGTACTTAATTTATCGATCTCGAAATAATGAACCCGGTGGCATTTGATACCAGAACGGAAAGACGAAGGAAATGCTGCTAAGCAATGTACTCGGCGTCTTTTGGTTCTAAAATATTCACGATATGAAATAACTTCAACAGAGGTACAAGGCCTGAGTTCATCTACAACAGTGCTTAACTGGTACTTTACTTCATATGCCCTAGAATCGTTTAAGTAAAATGAGTACATGTTAGATCGTAAAGAACCGTGGGATCTTGTTCAAAACGGGGGCACCAGTATTTTCTTAATGAAACACTTTGAAACTTGGGACAATGGTAGAATGTGTCATATAAAACATCTTTTTCTCTTAGTTTTCTCAACAAAAAAAGAAACGTACATCCCAAGTTATTTCATGTTAAAGTTGTCGTATTTCTGTAATTTCAACCAATGACTGACGTCCATTCAGCCGTAAGAATTAAGTGCTGACTACGTAAACAAACGATTATCGGCGGTGATAAAATTATTATTTCCTTGTCAAAAAATGGCTGAAGCATATTGGCAGTAGCTAATAAACCTTTCTATTATAGGCACAAGGCACGGTTTTTGAGGGAAGGAGCAAGTCAATTATGGTTAGGGTTAGGGAAAACGAACACACGTCGTGTGTTGCCTCTCTACAAAATGTCAGAAGTAATGGAGATTAAATACGGTTTACACCGCTTCAAGTGCCAAAGGAGTAACTGTAAACAGCTGAATACTTGTCAGTGATTGGTTGAAATTATCGAAATAAGACAATCTTTTACATGAAATAAATCCGAATACAAATTTTTTTTTTCTATAACACAAAATAGATAAGTATACGAAGTTTGAAAGTCTTTCGGTACCAAAAACACTACATAAAACATAAATGAAAACTGGTGCCCCCGTTTTGAACAAGATCGGAACTGTGTAACAGTGCAAATAGTGTTATCTAAATAACTAAATATTCTAATCACACACAGGAATGTCAAAAGTAATGAAAGGTCAATTCTCAAATATACTTGCAAGTGGTACCAATCCTGACGTTTTATGATTACTGATTTATCTGTGTGTGTGTGTGTGTGTGTGTGTGTGTTTGTGTGTAGGTATAATTCAAATAACATATCTCTCACTAGAGGGAGTAGATTTTCTGTTGATATTAACTTCACAGAACAACACATTATATATATATATATATATATACATATATATATAAAAGATGATAATTATCCATGACCTGACGTATGTCTTTCAATATATCGGAAATGGAGTATTACACACTTTAGGATATCTGAACGAAAGAATTAAAGACACACTGTATATGCCGTCACTGGATATATACTCTTCTCTGTCACTATAAATCAAAAAGGATACATTTAAAAACGATACTATGTTATGCACTATTAAACATGTAATACGTACATTGAGCTAATGCATAAAGATGAAACAGTTCCCGGTGAAAATGATGTTAACTGAAATTTAAAAAAAAACAAAATATAAGGCCTGCGTATTATTTCTAAAGTAATGCGAAAAATGGCATCATATATATACATGGTTAGACTGGGATAACATTACATATATAAACTTTGCAGTCACACAAATACATACATACGCAGTTGCATACATACATGCAAAATAGACTACAATACACGTATAAAATAGAGAGGTAAAGCGTTAATTAGCACGGCAAGAAACAAAATATCTTAGGAAGCTATATTTCGAAAGCATAAACTGTATCAGATTTGGAAATATATGATTTAAAAGATAAGATATATAATGAAAGCATAAGAAAATCATACAAAACATATCAATGAAAAAACAGTTTAAGAAGTAAATCACGAAGATGTAGATAACATGTGCAAAGCAATCAAAGCAAATGAATAAACGCCTATAAAATCATATCTATAAACAAAAATGAAGTATTCTCAATAGGAAAAGCATAAACATGGCAATATAAAAACGGTAGCGACTGAATAACTAAAAACAATTCAGCTTCCTGAGTACCAATAAAAACAGTAACCATAAAAGACGTACATCTTGCAAGCACAAACTTAATGAAATCGGACCACCTGGTTAAAAGAAATAATGTAGGCAAAACGAGCCACTTTATTTAGAAAATAGAGTGGATAGTTCTTCAGATGTACTAATACAGGCAAATATAGTGAGAAGACAAAAAGCAGAGAATATGCGTTGCTGTTTAGTAATTCAACAGTACAAAAGTAATAGTGAAGAATCTTGCTGAAATAACGATATATAAATTAAAGAATAAAAGAAAAAAAGGAGACCTATAAAACGCCATAGGTAAAGTTCTTTTCAGACAGCAAATAATCGTATTGAAAGCCACACAGACTTTGAAGAAAACAAGTAGTTCACAACAATGTAATCATGAACTATGTAAAAGAAAATAGAATCAATGTAGCATCAGGGAGAGAGAGAGAGAGAGAGAGAGAGAGAGAGAGAGAGAGAGAGAGAGAGAGAGAGAGAGAGAGAGTCAGAAACAGCCCGCATAATATGTGGATAGTGAAGAAAACCATCACAGATAGGTTTGTGCCAATATATATCATAGTACTTTATCGTGGGCGACAATAACAACACAAAACATTTTAAGTTGATACAAAAAGAAACAACATAAAACATTAAGTTAGATTGGATTCCAAAACCCGCATGTATAATATTTAACAGTGAACCGTATTTCTACCAATAAGAACGTAACTGAAGGAAAAAAAAATTGCAAAAATACAGACCCATACCAAGTCTACTTTCAATTTCAACTACAATACTATCATTTATATGACTGGACGTAAACAAATTTGATTGTAGAAGGTTATAACATATATTACAGAGTTTCAGACAAGCAGAAATTGAAGAATTACTTATAAATAAAGTCATAACCAAATTCTGTAGGAGAAGAAATATATATCTGAACATGGTTTGCATTTACGACTAAAAACGTTTTTAATGCTCAAGGTAATATTAACACTCAGCAAAGTAGTAGAAATAATGCGTCGCCTTTAATCCATTATGATTACATTGCAAACATTTTTGCAATTAGAGAATGTTGGAGCAAAATGTTTATTTACAAAGATCATTTCAATGTGCTTTCCGAAGTCTTACATATTTTAGAGAGAAAAACTTGAAGCAACGTATTACATGGCATCTAATTCCGTCAGAAAGGTTATGGAAGAGGAATAAAAAGTATTCTTAGGTGGATTACTTCAGACGTAACATGTATGATGTAAACAACTAGGAAGACGACTGCAGATGCTACACAGATACTTTAGAGAAATGGTCATGTGATTAAAAGTAGAAAATGACCTAAATCTCATTGCACACGGCCACATTAATTATAAATGCTAATAAATTTCATATAAATTAGAAGTTATAAGAGCATTAGGAAACTAAAAAGACAAAAGAGTATGAAGTAAAAACATAGAAATATATCACATTAGTATCTTAAACAAGGAACATGTACGGAATAAAGAAATAGGTAGCAATAACGTAGCATTTACAGTAATAAGTAATAGCTGAAATATTCTAAAGTGACTGCTATACCAGTGTGAAAAGGTAAAAGAAAATAAGAGAATGAGTACTTTTAATATGCAATGACTGTTTCCTGAATAAATACATACATCATACATTCACCTCAAATCCTCAAATAATTCAGCGTGACGATGTGTACACCTCAGTGTGTGTGTACATATAAGGAGAATTCAAAAAAAAATAAAACGAAGACAGGTGGTGAAGAGAGTAAATAGATGTATTACTTTAACACTCGGGAAGTGAAAAAGTCTAACGTTTTGAGCATACGCTCTTTCATAGGAAGGGACACATAATGAACCAAGGACAGAAAATAAAGAATGTGTAGTGGCTAGCGATCTATCATGGAGAATGATAGATTTACTATATATATATATATATATATATATATATATATATATATATATATATATATATATATACATACATACATACACACGCACAAACATACACAAACACACACACACACACACACACACACACACACACACACATATATATATATATATATATATATATATATATATATATATATATAGATAGATAGATAGATACATTTCTTTTATTAGCCACACAGGGCTCAACGAAGATGGGACAAATACAATGTAGAGCTTTTCTTTTTGGGAGGGGGAAGGAAGGAAAAAAAAAAAAAAAAAAAAAAAAATTGGTGGTGTCGATCAAAAGAGATCGTAGGAAGGGAAAAAGGGGGAAGTTCGATCAAAAGGGATCGAAAAAAAAGAAAAGGAAAGGCCGATCAATAGGGATCGTGTATCACACAGTAATGTTCTCGTGTAAAAAGAGGGGAGGACAGTTTAGGTTTAGCCGTGGAAGGAAAAGCCCACGGAAAAGACCACGGTAACCTTGGTCAATATTCTCATTGAAGAAACTATAACAGTAAGTGACTCTCTTTTGCCTTTTTGTTTTTTTGTTTTTTTTTCTTGTTCATAGGGTTATGTTCAAGATGGCTCCGTCGTTCACACGTGCCATCCTTGCTACATTCACCCATCTTTTTTTGAAGCATTCACTAGACAAGACTTCCCTTTCTACTCTCAACTTCCTCTTCAGGTGATACTTGAAGAAGTTGATGAGAGATTGCCCAGAGAGGAAAGTCTTTGTCTCTAGACCTTTCAGACGCGTCCACCATACACATTCTTTCGCCATAGCCACAAGTACGATGAAAATAGCTCTTCCTTCCCGTTTAAAGGAAGGAGGCGCGACAATATTCACGATAGACTCGGCTGATAGACCGACTCGTCCCACACGCGATAGCAGTTGTTCGACGTAAGCCCACAGCTCGGAAATGGTGGGACACTGTACGAGTGCGTGCAGAACGGTTTCGTCGCTCTGCCGGCATCTCGGACAGGTCGGCCCCGTGTTTCTCGAGCCATGCCTGTAGAGCTTATCCCGAACGGGTAGTGCTTCTCGATAGCACTGCCAGGCCAGGGATCTCTGGAAGTTGTCCATAGGTCCCGGCCCGAAGGTCGTCTTAAACAGGCGGGTCAGGTATTCCTCGTCGACGCCCAGGTTCGCCCCGAGATCGTCGTCGTACCTTCCCTCCACTAATCCACTATAGAATGCGTTAGTTGTGATGCAGTCGCTCAAGGTTGACCCGGGTTGTTGGAGTTGCCGAAGAGCAGCGCGACACTCGCGGTGCCATTCGCCCTTCCTCGGCCTCTTCTTGATCCATGACTGCAGTTCGGTCATGGAGACGAGCTGCGGGAAAGCGCGCCGCACAAACGGTGACCACACCTGTTCACCGCTGTCTACGTAGAGCCGGAGATGTCGCAGTCTCAGCGCGTGTCTGCGCATCATCAACCACGGCATGCCCAGTCCTCCTTTTAACGGGTGTTGGCAGCAAACGGATCGCCTAACCATCGGAACGCTTCCTTTCCACAAGAAGCGGAAGAGGATGCGCTCCAGTTTGGTGATGGTAGGGTCGGGACAAGGAACGACGGTCAGGCGGTAGTATATGACGGACGCGATGTACGTGTTCGCCACCTCCGCCCGACCTTTCAGGGAAAGCTTCCTCTCGGCCCATTGCCAGGCTAGAGTGGCCACCCTTCTCGTTATCTCGTCCCAGTTCTTCTCCGTTTGGAGGTCTGGACCAAACCAGACCCCGAGCATCTCAACCGGACCGTCAGTCCAACGTCCCACGACGGAGGCGCTACTTGACGGCATGGGGTTGCTTCTCCAGGTGCCGAGCCGCAAGCCCACTGACTTATCCCGGTTGATTTTTGCTCCCGTTACCGCTTCGTAGTCTCTCCATGTCTCGCCGACAAGCTCGATGTGCTTTTGGCTAGACACTATGACGGTGACGTCGTCCGCGTATGCCGACACGCTCGTCCCGCATCCCAACTCTCGCGGGATGCCCCTCAGCGTCGCCAGCTTCCGCAGTAGTGGCTCGAGAGTCAACACGTACAGAAGCGACGAGAGGGGGCATCCCTGACGGACCGAACGTGCAATGTCGAAGGGTCTTGATAGATGCCCATTGACGCGAACTACCGAACGGATGCCTCTGTACAAGGCAGCCATCCAGCCGCGGAAAATGGGACCGAAGCCGGCTGCTATGAGGACAGCCTCCAAGTATTGATGGTCTACCCTATCGAAAGCTTTCGATTGATCTAAATTGATCAGGGCCCCACCCATGCCAGGTTCCTTAACTACCCTCTCTATGATGTAGCGCATCAGATGGAGGTTGTCATGGATGCTCCTGCCCGGCACCGCGCACGTTTGCGCCTTGCCGATCAGTTTCTCGATGACAAGCGCCAACCGCTTGGCTAACACCTTGGCCAAAATTTTCAAGTCTGCATTGAGCAGAGTGATGGGCCTAAAGTTATCTATGACGTCCCCCTTGTTTGGATCTTTCTTCAGCAGCGTTACGGCTCCTCGACTCACAAAACCAGGAATGCTCCCGTTTTGCTGCCAGTTGCAGTACACCGCCACCAAGACGTCTCCAAACAAGTCTGGCTTACAGTTGTAAAGCTCGTAGGGCAGACCATCCAAACCCGGAGATTTGTCCCTCGAGCATCCCGCCATCGCGTCCCTCACTTCCGCCGCCGTGATGGCACCTTCGCAGCACTCCGCCTCTCTTGCCGAGAGTCGTGGCAGGCTGTGCAGGTAGGCACTGAAGTCCACCCTGCGTTCTCGCTCGCCATTCGTCCCAAACAGTCGAGCAAAGTGCCGCTGAAAGGCCTCACACATTTTGCTTGGCTCGAGCAGTTCGCGCCCCTGTTCGTCCACCAGAGACCGAATGGTGGCTTTGTTGCCCTGTTGCGCCTCCGCCACCCGGGCCTCTCGTGCGGCTCCAACACCTTCGTTTCTTAGAGCACGCATCCTAGCCCTGACAACGCACCCTTCGTGTTTGGCGTTGAAGTGTTGGTCAAGGGCCAACCTCGCCGCCAAAACGTCGGATGCGATGCCACTTCTAATTGCCTCTTCTAGCTTCTTAACTAGTTCACCCTCTACTCTGTTTCTGTCTATGGCTAGTGCTTTGCTATACCTAACCGCTTCCGCTTTTATTGCTCTCTTGAGGGCAAACCACCATTTGTTATTGATGATGGCTCCTGTCAAAGCCCTCTTTACTAACGTGCTAATCCGGTCTCTGAAAACTGGTCTCGACGGGAAAGACGCGTTTAGTTTCCAGTAACCGGAGCCCTGCCTATGTGTCTTATCTAAGTCTAGCGTACACGTCACAAGTTTGTGATCCGTGTAGCTGACTATGTGAAATTGTGGACACCCTATGCTATCTCTATCTACTCTCCTACACAGTATTCTATCTAGATACGATCTCGACGACCCGATGCGGTTTGTCCATGTCCACATTGGCGCATTCGGGTAATCGAGTCGGTACCTGTCAGACAGTTGAAAGCGTCTGAGCAGGTCTTTGAGGCATTTGCATCCCCGTCTATTCCTATCTCTGCCCACATAGTCTAGATGCGTGTCCAAGGTAGCATTCCAATCCCCCACTAAAAGTAAAGGACGAGACGTTCCTAGGAATACTTCTAGACGTCGAAAGAAATCCGGCCTACCTGTTAAAGGTGGTGCGTATACTGATATGAGTCGAAAAGCACACCCATCGCTGCCATCGACATCCAGAACAACCAATCTACCCTCCGGGTCTATGAATACTGTCTTTACTTCGAGATCCAGACTCTTGTGAAAGAGTACCGCCGTGCCACTACCGCCCATTCTCGGCAGACAGGGAGAAAAATAAATGTTAAACTGTCTGCCAAACATGGACGATAGGGCCCGCGGATCATGGAGTCTGGTCTCGCTTATGGCTATGATTTCTAGTTTATGTGACTTTATGTCATTTAGGAGGTACCCTTGTTTCCAAGGGGACCCCAAGCCACGCGCATTTACACAACCAATCTTGAGCATCATTTTGATTTGAGTGTTAAAGTTTTATAAAGAGAGTCACTTACCGTTTGAGAGTTTTTGTGTCTCCTCCTTCGGGTTTTCTTCGAGGAGATCACTATATAGTTTTTTCGCCAGGTATTTTTGGCATTTGCCAACTGCCTTTGGAAAAATAGATTTTAGTGTGTGATGCAGGGTTGGTGTTATGTGTAGTATTTTGATGTGTTCTGGCGGTGTTGTGTATGGGTGGTTGCTGGTTTTTATGTCTTCGTTTGTTATGTTTGTTTTTGTGTTGATGTATTCCATCAACTCTGAGTTTTTTGTGTTGATGGCAGTGAGCATTGTGTGTGTACTTGCTTTTGGGGTTTTGTTGCTTGTGTTGTAGTTGTGTGTGCTTGTGTTGGTGTCTGGAGTGTTTTCGGGAGTTGTGTATCTCCCTGCTTTGTTTGTGTTTGCTTTTCTTTTCTTGCTCCTCTTCCTCCTTCCTTTCTGGGCTATTTGCCATTCCTCATTACTTTCATCTTCCGACGAAGGTTCTGAGGAATCGGAAGGGGGTAGGGGCAAATTGTGAGCGTCTGTGTGTGCTTGTGTGAGTGGTTGTGTTGCTGTTTTTGTTGGTGCTGATGGCTTGTTATTTGTGTGAGGTGTGTGTGATGTGGGGGAGGGGGAAACAGTCTTGGAATTTTCTTTCTTTTCCCCTGCTTCCTCACTTGTTGTTTTTGCAGATGCTGTTGTCTTCTCAGTTGCCAGTGTTGCTTGTGTTTCTCTTGTTTTGATTGTTGATGGTGGTGTTGGTAGTAGGGTTTTTTTTCCGGGTTTTGGTGGTTGCCCTTGTTGCTTTTTTTGGTTGGCGGCGGTTGGGCAACTGTCCTTGAGGTGTGCCTCGCTGCCGCATACATAACAACGTGGCCGCCTTCCTTCCACCACTACATATAACTTGTGGTCCTTTGCCAGTTGGATGTGTGTGGGGATCTTTTGGCACTCCTCTTCAGTGATGTGGAGGAGGACTTCGACTTTTTTTCCCCCTTCCCAGTTTTTCTCCTCTGCAGTAGCAATTTCTAATATATTTGCCTCCTCCATTTCGAGGCATATAGAACCTACTATCCACTGTGTTTCCACTTGTGAAGGGACATTCTTTACTGTCACCTTCGTCACTCTCTGTCCAAGATAACTCGGTATCATCACCAAGTCATCTGTGTGGAGAGAGAGTGTTGAAAATTCCTTCGCTAACTGTTCGCTCTTAAAGCGTACTAGGACCGTGGCAAATTTTCGTCCCCAAGTAACATGACTTTGAAAGGGCCATATCGGTTTGAGACAAATCTCAATTTTTTGGGTGGAGAAATTCTCCGGTCGCTTCTTGTTGATAAGTCTGTATGATATGTGCTTCTTGTTTGTATTTTCAATAATTGCTTTTGGTATGTGTATTTGTACAGTGTCACCTTCTTTCGTGAGAAGGGATTTTGTGTCATTGATTTGTTTTTGGGTGAATGTTAATATTGTTCTTTTTTCTTTCGTTGCATCGGCAAAATTTGTTTTTGTGATGCTGGCAGATATGTTGTTTGTGGCGTTTG
Source organism: Octopus bimaculoides (assembly GCF_046866305.1). NCBI lineage: Eukaryota > Metazoa > Mollusca > Cephalopoda > Octopoda > Octopodidae > Octopus > Octopus bimaculoides. Next base: position 101,896,459 of record NC_142934.1, on the reverse strand, counting down.
TGGTGTTGTTTATCTTGTTCGTCTTGTAGTTGTTGATGGTGGTATTGACAGTGGTGTTGGTACTGCCAGGTTCAAAGGTGGTGGTAGTGGCGGCAGAGTTTGTCGAAGTAGTGGTGGTGTTGGTGTTGAAGGTCGGTGTCCTGTTGTTGTTGCTGTTGTTATTGTCACTGGTAGTAGCAGTGGTGAGGACAGTGGTCGTGTTAGCAAGGACATTTGTGTCGTTGTTGTTGTTGCTGTTGTTGTTGTTATCTTTGTCGTTGTTGTTGTTGTTGTCACTGGTGACGGTGGCAGGCAAGACTGCTGTAGCAGCAGAGTTTGTACACGTGATGGTGGTAGTGGTGGTGGTTGAGGCAGCAGCAGTTGACTCAGAATCATTGCTCTTCTTCATCACTTGTCTGCGTTCATGCGGAACGGCATTAAGTGTTTTCGCCTCTGCCATTAGGAGCAGGAAGTCGGCCTCGTTGAAAACCTTAGCCATATTCGTTTTAAAGAATATGGCTAGGAACGAGGAAGATATGTTTGAATTTTTGGAAATAAGGCTCTAAATAGAGCTATTTCCGATTTGAAAAATATATGTTCACGAAGTATTTTGTGTTATACACAACTTATACAAAATTTTAAAACAAAATAGGTCTTTTAAGAGGTGAAAAATGCAACTTACATGGGAGCCGATGTGTCTACCGTCCGTCCATGATAGCTAGATAGATAGATATATAGATAGATAGATTGATAGATACATGTAGATATGTGTGTATGCATGTTCGTGCGTATGTGTGTGAGCTTGTGTGTGTGTATGTGTGTGTGTGTGTGCTTGTGCGCATGCGCTTGTGAATGATGTCATCGATGCGCAGCAACTAAACTATCCAGTATTCGGCTGTAATGCTGATTGTGTTAAATTTTCACCGTAGCTAGTACACTCAGATCGTCCATATTCGGGAATGGGCTATGACGTAATACAAAGAGCACAGCAGTAATAAGAGAAAAGAACATGAGCATTGACTTCCTACTTCTTTATTTCAACTGTTACATACGTTTTGGCGTTAACTAAAATATATAGACACAGCCAATTGATGCACCTTATAGGGCCCGCATTGTGCAGAATCATATCATCCGACAGTTACAGAGAAATTACTAGCATGGCACTAAGAGTAAACCGACGAGATGGGTGGAGAGGTAGATGAGGTATTTTATGAAACCAAGCGACACAACTAAGTGTGGACTGTTCAAAATAATGGTAGCGTTTAGAAACAAAATACTAGCGAATCAAACACAGAAACTTTATACTTAGAAGTCATCCTCGAAAACACGAAAGAGAAATCCAAATACAAGATGAGAAAGAAATACGGAAATCTTTACAAAATTAAGAACTACGTTGATGTTCCTGAAATAATATGACATACCAGATCGATGAAAAAATGTTCTACGTGGCAAACAACATTCAGGCAAAAAAGGCACATTCTATTGATATATGTCTATCTATTTGTTTTTCCTTTTTTGCTGCATGTACAGGAAAACATCCCGTATATTCCATTACATAGCAAATCTGCGCGAGATATGGTATACATATATGCATATATATATATATATATATACACACACATATAACTATCTATCTATCTATATCTATATATATATATATATATATATATATATATATATATATATATATATATATATATATATATATATATATATATATATATATATATATATATGCATGCGTGCATGCTCACACATGTTTTTTCGGATGTATGTTTCATGCATTAAAATTAAGGAAAGCGTAGTACGTATGATCGATGTTACGAATTAGTTGTTCCTTCCTTCTTATTTTTTATTGTCTGTTTATTAATTATGTTTATTTGAAGCATACTTTGTGTTTTCTGTGTAATTAATTCAACATTACTTCCCCTTAATAACGAGTCTAGTTTCCATATATTGGTACATTTGTTTAATTCGATATTTTTCAAATAAATGTTTTAGACGAGAGTGATACATCAGAAAATTCATCTTTTATTATCTCAATTCTATTTTTCTCGATAACGCCGGGGGAACATTTATATATTTTTGTCTAGTCAGTTAAGACAAATATATGACGAATTGTTCTAATTTCATCACCTACAGTAACAACTTTCATGAAAGATATTATAAAAATTGTTGCGTGTTGGAAATTATTCCATTGTTCATGCTTAATATGAATCTTGGATAAGCCTATGCACATAATACGGAACACATAAAATGAGCAGCTGGAGAAAATGTAATTAATTGGACTTTGTTAATCACTGCAGTCTAAATATATGTCTTCCTGCGCTGCACTATGCACTTTACATCTATGTCAGAACTTCGTTACAAGAATCAAAAGTATTAGAAGTACATTTGAGAAACAGAATTCTAATGAATAACTAAGAAAGCATTTACTGAATTAGAAGCGAAATCAGAATATTTTGTGTTGTTTCCCAAGTGTATATCCTCTTAATTTCGTTTAGTTTCACTCCATCTGTTATTCGCACATATTCAGAAACCAGGTTACATATGGATGATATAGCCACTTATATGATGTCACGTTATCCGCTTCTCCATTGTCGGCAACGTTTATTCCACTTCTGAATATGCTAATAAGATAACTTAAAATTATTATTTTTTCAACGTTAGAAATGTTGAGAATGTTAATTACTGTTATTTCTGTTAATACGTGCATCTCGTTACTATTTTGCCATTTATAATACCACATATATGAGCCCATTCATTATATGCAGCATTATACACATCATAACTAACAGCAGAAATTTTGATAAACATTTGACAGACGTTATGATAGATTATAACAAAATTCCCTAAAATTCTCTGTTGTTTATTCCTTGTAATAATTTTATTCGTGCATGTGTGAATCAATGACTTGATTATAACAGACATACCATAATAGCATTTGTTTTACTCATATACATCAAGAGCAATGGAGTTGTGTCTGAATAATCTTCTAAGATAATAAATACGTTGACTAGACATCTATGATATTCTAGTTAACATATACATACAGAAACAGTTTTAACTGAAACTTTTTTCATAACCTTTTGTCTAGGGATTTCCGTTCTACAATTTTTGTTTCAGAAACAGAAACTACATGATGACCTGTTTAATAAGACTTTTTTTCTTTCTTTTACCATTATACTTAATAACCATTTCGGTTCTGCTGACAGTTACACATCATGTGGGGGAAATTAAATGTACACATGACAATGATATTCGAAACATCAAAGTGTAGACAGTTAAAAAGAAACGTCAAAGTATTTCATTCGAATGTCTTCCTAGTTAATGGGAATATCTAAGATTTGTATGTTAGTAATAACTTCACAACCGGCCATTAAAATCAAAATCGGAACAACTCGTACAATTACACAACCGGTATACATTGGAAAACAAGGTCTCTCGTTTTCTGTTGTATAATAAGTGAAAACGTTAATTCAACAAATGTGAGATAAATAAAAAGGAAGAATTTATTTGGTGTAAGAATTTAGCTCTGTATACGCACGCATCCACACAATCATACACGCGCGCGTGCACACAGGTACGTCCGCACGCACGCACACACACACACACACATACACACACATGCACACACACACACACACACATAAACAAACACTCACACACACACACACACACAGACCCAGAGCAATATGTAGAAGCGGATTGTAAAGTAATATAAACTAGGAGAAAATTTTGTTTTTAACTTACTTAGATCCTATGAACCTAACGCTTTTTAGTGTAGCTGGTTCTCAATACACATGCATTTCACATACGTCTGTGAGAGAAAGGGAGAGAGAGAGAGAGAGAGAGAGAGAGAGAGAGAGAGAGAGAGAGAGAGAGAGCATATGATGTGTATATGTATACTAACTATAATCTTGCAATTGCTGGATTTTTAGGTATATTTTCAGGTTTATGGTGGTAAAGAAGACATCTGTATCCAGATGTTCAAACATTCTTATCATGAAAGAGGGTGGTGCGCTGAATGCTTCATTTTAATTTCACTAATTAATTGTTCCAACATACAAAATTAAATATTGACTGACAAAGGAGCTTTTTCTGGGAGATATTTGCCGCGAACACTGATTTGAGGTCAGATGCAAATATATTTCGAGGCAGAATAACTGATTATTTTGTTATTGTGTATTCCAGTACGCTAGTATACATACTCGCTCACAAGCAAACCCACATACATAAACACACATACACATACACACACACACAAGCACACAGAAACACACATACTAGCCATATATGTTTGTATTGTGTGTATATTTGAATGTATCTGTGTATTCGTATGTTACTTTATATACGTACATTATATACATATATATATATATATATATATATTTATATATATATATATATATATATATATATATATATATATATATATATATATATATATATATATATTTATATATATATATATATATATATATATATATATATATATATATATATATATATATATATATATATATATATATATATATATATATATATATATATATATATATATATATATATATATATATATATATATATATATGTATGTATATGCCATACATCCTTCAGAAGTTATACACTGATATTTACGCCTTAGCTAATTACATTATCAGTGAAGGAAACCACGCAAGAAGGCCTACCCCAACTAATGAATCGTCAATACAAGTACTTTCCACCTTACAAGAGTGAATGAGATCTGTGAGTAACGAGGCTAAAATATCAAAAATTCCTAATCAACGATAATAAATGTTCATTGCCACAATAAGCTGTCACACGTAAATCACTATTATTTCGAGGCATGAGCAGTATCATTCAGCACGGTTGTATGTCAGGATCCGTCAGCTTATTATTACAAATGTGTACTTGTAATCACGGAAAGTACAATATAACAAAAGCTACCAGATACTTTCTTTCTCAAACATAAACATGATATGTCACCAAAAACAAACCAAATTAAGTCCAGTGGATTTGTACATCACGTAAACAATATCATCGGACTATACGAATTTGTACAAGGAAAAGGTCAAATCCAGATCAATATCTATGAAGCAAGTTCAAAAGTATAATGTATATTGATTAAATAAATTGCATATTTACAATGAAACAATAAAATTAAAAAAAGGGAAATAAATTTAAATTAAAGTAAAAAAATATATTTACATAAATATATACATGAAGTCGCATTAGAGTGCCGGGCTCACAATCATGAGGCAGTGAGTTCGATTCCCGGACCGGGTTGTTTGTTGTGATCTTGAACGGTAAAACAATGCAAAACGTATCGTGACCAGCGATGTGTAAGAACTTCAGATAGCTTTGTCGGTTACGTTATCACGTGATGTACGTGTATATATATATATATATATATATATATATACATATATATATAATATGAGAAAAGAGGTAGAATAATATAATTTAGTCTTCGCCACAACATTATTATAAAAACCAAAACTCGTCTTCCTTGTAGAATACCATTTCATCTTTTTGATTTAAATACCTTTTGAGATGATTAGAACCTTTCTTGCCACTTTTGTTCGTAATCAATGTCTTACAATATTTTCCTTCCGGAATATGGTTGCATATCTAAAGAATTTGTGACAGTTTCATGTTCATATTATGATACCTTCCCGATTAATCATTTCTTATACAACACTCACAACATTTATGCAAACTTCTTTGTTACTTAGTCGCTGAATCGGCAAAATCATTCTTAAAACTATATCTCGAATATGGTATTTCTTGTTCGAGGATAAACACTGAATATACTAGTTATTATTAGATTAGACTTTCAAGTTCAATATTGGTCAATTGTAATCCTGTAAATACATTCTTCGATGTATATTGTTCACGCTTCTCATCGTTGCGATTTACTGAAGTTACAATTAATACATGTATGTAGAAGGAACTCGTATTTGTACCTTTTAGGGAGAAAATCATATCTAAATAGAATAAATGGAATAATGATAAGTGACAAGAAACCTCTCATAGATCACTGTAAATCTTTTCACTTTTGGCGCACTGCAGAATACACCGCATAATTTATGCTCATTGAATAACTCTTCTAGTTGATATCAGTACTAAGGATTAAAATTTCCTAAACAAACTTCCACCATGCAAACCTGTCCATGCTTCTCTTTATACATGCATGCAGGCACTCGCGCATATAAACACACATGCACACAACACATTCACACTCTCAAAAACAGATACATAATTGTGTATGTGTGTGTGTTTGTGCGTGTGCGTGCGTGCCTCTGTGTGTGTGTGTGTGTGTATGTGTGTGTGTGTGTGTGTGTGTGTGTGTGTGTGCGTGCGTGCGTGTGTGTGTGTCCGCGCGATACGACTTCTATCAGAAATGTATATCCTTTCCTTTGCACTCAATTTCATTTATGAGAAATGCATTCACTGATATAAAACATAAATATCGTCAGTCACTAAATAAAGTAGGATTTCTGTCAATTAGCCAAGCAATTTTTATACATCACATTTCTTTGCTTTCTGTATTTTTTTTTATATATTTTCATAATTATAGGGCCTATCCTTGATAAACAGCGATGAAATATGCATCATATCTTATTGCACAATAAATATTGACTATCACCCAATGGATAAAAGGGTACCCTATAATAACGGTTTAATAATACAATATATACTAACGATAATATGTCTACGGATATGCCAAGCAATGATGATCTGCATTAAAATGTATGATTATATGGAACAACTGAGTTGCTAGCAAATACATTCTTGCTGGTATAATAAAAAATAGAACACCTTAGAAAATCCAAAGTCATTCTCAACCAAAGTGAAGATGTTAAATGTAATTTCACTCTAAACTACCTAACCACAAAGGATAACGTGAAAAATAAGGGGGATCTGGTCCACTTTTGACTACAGAGCTGTGGTCCAGAATTGCATGAAATCTTGTGGTATTAATGTAAAAATTAAATGCTACTGCACAGAAACATACCTTGGATTCCTGGAATATATTCGAGCGAATAAACTGAGTGATGCGTAAATATTTGATTAGGAATAACGAGAAAACGTAAATAAAAATATAACGTCTAACTTAGAAATGTAGAATATATATTATGAAAGTTTCGTTATTGATAGGAAACGGTGGTGCTAATTTCTATCCTTCTTAGATCACAATACATACATAAATATGGCTTTTTTTCCCCACTGAAAGATGAATTTAAGTAGCCAAAACATTCGACAGAATTTGTAAAGATGTCTGTGTCTTATGAAGAGAGTGATTTAATAATGTTTTGTAGTTCAAATTCTGTTCGATATTACTTGAATAAACAAGAAAAGAAATTATGACCAGAGATGTTATTTGTTGAAGTTTGAAAATTGAAGTAATCAAAATTTATTGCAAATATAAATAATTAAAAACGTCTTATCTATAATGTAATAGTTACTAACGCCAAAATTGTTATATTATTAAAATCAGGTTCCGTCAATCATTGGAACGATACCAGACTTTTTAAAAATTAGTTAAGGTGGGTAGTCAGAAAAGATTATTCTTACGCTTATGCTCATGTAAACTAATATATAAGACAGAAACATTGGTGAATCTTCAGCCCATTGGCACGTATATCCTAATATGTATAACTCCGAATTCCATCCGTATTTTCCATCGCTTTCTCCGCGTTTGGAGCCACACATCTTGTCTGTCTAGTAATAAAAATATACGTATATGTATACCTCTCTCCCCTTCCCCTTTCTCTGTGTATATCTATCTTATATCTATCTTATATCTATCTTATATCTATCTTTATATCTATCTTATTGTTTCTATCAAACTCGCTATATATATATATATATATATATATATATATATATATATATATATATATATATATATATATATATATATATAGAGAGAGAGAGAGAGAGAGAGAGAGAGAGAGAGAGAGAGAGAGAGAGAGAGAGAGAGGGAAAGAAAAAGAAATAGATAGATAGATAGATAGACATTCAGACAGATTCACACTCTTCCGTAATTCCTCAAATTCTTTTTGTATAATTGTATCCATCTTCTATTTATGAAACATGCTCTGTACATCACCATGCATTTTCTTTCTACATTTAGCGTACGTATGAATTTCTTCTGTCTCCATTATTATACGTATTACTTGTTCTCTACCCTAATTTTCTCTCTTGTTCCTTTTACTTTCCTTCTTTCTTTCCCCCTCTCCCATACACTTTGTATCTTATACTTATAAGTGTTTAAGCATTTTTCTATCTTATTCTATTTTTACCTTCCGTTTATATGAACATTCCTATTTTTCTGTACTTTATTATTCATTCATCTAAACAACATGTCCATGAAATATAAATCAACAACGAATAATAACTTAAACGAAAAAAGAATAAATATTTAATAAAACAATTCAAACATGTCTACAAGTAGATTTATATGATATTTTACGTTGCTCCTCTTAATAATCTATCATGGCGGAAATCTTTAACTGATCGGAAATTTTCCTCTGATTCTCATCAATTCCACAGACTAGTTTTGTATAGTTAATTTTGTTAATGTCACTCACTTTCGATTTTGCATTCGTTTCTTTCTTTCGCATGAAGTATTCCGCTTGAAATAAGTTCACTTGTGGAAAAGACTGAACATTTGCTAAACATCTATCTGAGATATTCAACAATAGAAAGAAAGTTAAAGAAACAAATTAACTACTATATTTCATGAAAAAAAAAATAATAATAATATGTCTAACAAAACAAGCTGTCATTTTCTTAATAAGGTTACTAACTGTGTGCTGTAGTCATAGCTTTCTACTTTATCGATTATTAGAATATAGAGCATTTAAAACATCGATGAATTTCATTTTATAAACTGCTGTGGCTTATTTAAGCGGAAGTACTTATGCGAGTATTTTACAGCGAATAGATGAAGGAATGATTAGAAAAGTATTCCATACCCCTAACGCACATGAGTATGACGCAATTCTATTATAGATTTTTCATTTTGTTAATGATATGAAATGCTTTACAGAGAATCGAAGCTAAAATTTTACGAAAATAAATACACCTAAACGAATGTAGTAAATCCAACTGATGTTATCTATTTTGATTAAACACGCGTCATATAAACCAGAAGCGAGTTTAGCACTGCTTGAAAAGAAGAGAAGTAATTACTCAAGAACACTTTACTGTCACTCGCTCTTATCTTTCTCCTTACCCGTTTTAGTAGACATTGTCTATTAATAGAATCACAAGAGTACTGGATTGATGGAGATCCCCAAACAAAATGACTTATAATATTTCATTACGTCATTTTGGCGCCAACAAAACAAGTAGGAATAAAATGTATCATAACCTGCTATAAATTAGTTACTATATCTTAGAAATTAATGAGTAATGAGTGAAGCAAAAACGGTCTACTCCCACAGATACTTAATTTAATCCAAGATCATAACGCTAAAATTTTCTCTGAACTCAAAAAGATATAGCAAATTAGACATGAATATTTATTTTTCAGAATATCGCATCAAACAGTTGCGTACAGTTATGGGGACGAAAGAACACCAACGTCGGTTGTTAAGCGATGGTGAGAAGACAAACACAGACAAACAAACATATGCCCACACATATATATATACATACATATATACGATGGGCTTCTTTTAGTTTCCGTCTATGAAATCCAGTTACAAGGCTTTGTTCGGCCCGAGGATATACTAGAAACCACTTGCTCATGATGCTACGAATAATGTGTTTGGGAAGCAAGATACCTACCCCACAGTCACGCCTGTGCCTATATATATATATATACATGCATATATGTATATATATATATATATATATATATATATATATATATATATATATATATATATATATATATATATATATATATATATATATATATATATATATACATATATATATACATATATATATATATATATATATATATATATATATATATATATATATATATATATATATATATGTATATATATATATATATATATATATATATATATATATATATATATATATATATACATATACACATGCACAAATATAAATATATATCCGTATGTTTATAGGTATTTTGAGTAGGTAGTTACAAACGTATTTGTTTTTAGGAATATACATTCGGTAAACGTACAATTAACCGCTAAACGCATGTTTCATTAATGCTTTCATCGGATCTTTTTAAAACGGGGGCCACATTTTTCATTAATGTTTTACGTAGTGTTTTTGGTACCGAAAGACTTTCAAACTTCGTATACTTTTCTATTTTGTGTTATAGAACCGAAAAATATTTTTGTATTCGAATTTATTTCATGTAAAAAATTGTCTTATTTCGATAATTTCAACCAATCACTGACGTCCATTCAGCCGATATACATTAAGTGCCGACTACATAAACAAACGATTCTTCGTTTTATTTGCTTTTTTTCATTTTAAATTTGCTTTAACCCTAACCCTAACCCTAACCCTAAACCTAACCCTAACCCTAACCCTAAGGTTAGGGTTAGGGTTAGAGTTAGGGTTAGGGTTAGGGTTAATTGTTTCAGAATCGTTTGTTTATGTAGTCGGCACTTAATGTGTATCGGCTGAATGGACGTCAATGATTGGTTGAACTTACAGAAATACGACAACTTTAACATGGAATAATTTATGGATTTCTTGTTTTTTTAAGAGAAAAAGATGTTTTATATGACATATCCTACAAGTGTTCCAAGTTTCAAAGTGTTTCGTTAATGAAAAATGTGGCCCCCGTTTTAAAAAAGATCCCTTTCATCTTATTGCCTTTTAACCACCTCTGACCCTCTTAATAATTATTCTTCATTGATGACGTATAGGTCCCCCAAACTATGGATTTCGGTAACCTATAGTTAAATCTGCCATTTCATTATGAAAGATTTAGAAGACATTATTTAAACAGCTCCCTTACTGCAAATAAGATTTCTAATTTATTTCAATTATGTTCTGTTGTAACACTGTATTCTGATATTACGAAATAACATTCCCCGTTCTCTAAGTATCTTGGGAAAAATATGTAATTGATAATAGAAAGACATTCGCATTTTCAAAAGCTATAAATAGGTCGATTGTTCATAGCTACAAAATTTCAGACAGTATAATGTTATAACTACAAGTTTACCATTTGTGATATTCTAGAAAAGGATAATTCTTTAGTAAGAAATACTTATTTTGCAATTCGGAGTGTAAATTTCGTGACGGATGAATAATTTGACATGGAAGAGACTGTGGCACGTCGATAAGGATATGTACAGCTGTTGAAAGTCTGCAAAGGTATTCAGCGTCATTCAAGGTTAATTTGACTCTAGAACATCATTGTTTAAATTAACTTAAAATTAGTACAATAACGTCATTTGATGTTGTTAATGCATTTCATTTTGTTTATTCGGGTCCATAAAATTCTGAATGTATAAATAATAAATATGCGGGCAGTATATAGCTTTCTTGTTTGTTGGGAAAATAATACTGCAATAAACTGGCATGGAGATTGGTTTAATGCAAGCGAATGCACTAAACCGTCAGGATAAAACCCATCTGACAAATTTCAATATTAAATCTATTTACAACGAAGACTTCTATTATCTAAATCTGCACAAACTTTTCGAATTTAATTGGATATCATTTCTACTCTTTATATATTGACTTCCATTCTCAATTGTTTAAAAATATCGAAAAAAACGGAAGACGTCGATCAAGTGTGAGTAATAAGTTAGAAATGATATACGCCTTTCTCCTTTTTGTCCCACGAAAGTTCCCATCTAAGATTATATCAAAGAATTTTTGGAATGGGTAAAAAATATCTAACCAAACATTGAATAAATTTTATCATAAGAGGGAAGGCATAAATTTCAATCGAAACTCATTGGGCACTTACATGATGCATACATGAGTCAATAGTTATCTAAAACCATGCACTATCATTTAGTATGATATATTTTGGTTATTTGACAATAGTTAATTATCTCAGCAATATAGAATTGTCAGTTGCCAAATGTATAACCATGACATTAAAATAATTTTAAAAATCTAAATAAAATATTTACTTTCATATGTATCTGGACAACTAAGTTCACAGCTCAGCACAGTTAGGTTAAATGAATGTATACATTTTGCCCAAAATATATAAATATATATAAGTATATATGAAGCATAACGTTGAATGCACTAGTAATATGCAAAATATGTTGGACTTACATGGCGATAAAATTTTGCTTTTGATCCATTTACATTAACCATATGTAGATTTGATTTCACGATAAATTTTTATTTCAATTAGTAAAGTATATTTCTCTATGTTGGAATACATGCCGTGATATTGAATGATATAATTTTCTTATCATTTGACTTATTGCCAACATTTACAGGAAATGTAACACTTACATTTGGAGATATATGTCCATGCCTTGCAATTTTTGTATCAACATGTCATCATTTTGCTTAGATAAATCCAACTATCCATCCTTTTCCCCCGCTCACTATTTCTGGGAGGTTTGAGTTCACAGGCACCTTCTTCATTCAGTGACGTGTCCTGCAGAAGCTATTGATATTATCCAGCCAGCTCATCATCGGTCTACGCATAGGTTGCTGCATTTTGACTTGACTTGATGAATACATCTCGTAATTATTTTCTGTAACAGTCTAATCATGTCTGTAATACGGGAGTTATGGTCACAAAATCCGTACAAATAGCGGTTAGACGTGGAGAAGCTCCTCAATTTCCAAGTTACGCACTCTCTCCGGTAGCATTACGCTTTTGCCCATTATACATTTATGATGCTAAGAGATGATAGAAATTAATGTTACACATTTGGGCTTTTCCAATATGCCCATACGCCTATTATTAGTTAAATAGTGGTGTGCGTTGAACTGCGGTAGCAACGTATATTGTAGTATCTGTCGGCTGGTATTCAAAATCATCATTGTGCTACTTCACTCGTCAGAAAATGATCTTCAGAATACGCTCAATGAGTTCGCTACCACGTGGAAGGAAGGGATGCAAAGTAATGCCAGGAAGATTGATACATTGGTGCACGTAAGTAGATCTCGTCCCGGCTGTTATATATCTTATATATCAGAATCGAAAGTATTCGTCAACGTATTTCCTACAAAGCTGCTTGCTGCGGGTGTTTGTGTTGCTTTCTATTATGAATTCTGTATAACGCTCCCCGTATCTGTTTCTATCTTTACATTTATCTATCATACTAATGATAACTTTTATTCGGACGCATCCATGCTGTATGTTTGCTTTGTGACATATATGCAGGCATCTATACGTACATGCATACATACATATAGACATACATACATACGTACATACATATAGTCAGACATACGTACGTGCATATACACATATGTAGAAGCATCTATATCTGTATATACATGCTCACACACACTTATAATCACTTACACTTGCGTATGCGTATATATGTGGTCATGTATGCGTATGTGTGTGATCTTGCATATGAGTGTGTATACTGAACGAAATTTCGTACGATTTTCAAGAAGATAATTATAATCGCATGGTGTCAGACAACAGATAATATAACGTGTTACTGGCGGAAGACTGAGTTCAATGTGATTAAACCTACAAATACATGGATGCCATACGAACATTTTATCCAGGTAATCTTATTTGCTACTTTTGTCTACATTTTATCTACCATCTCCTCTTATACAGATGTGTGGATATGTTCGCTCTCATTGTAGTGCAAGGAAGGAAATCTTTGAAACTATTTCACTTCATTCCTAGAAATTAGCGGAAAATATTATTCACTAATATATTGGATTCCTCTAATCTTTAATTGACCATATCAACCTCAAGATTAATAGCCAACATATTTCTCTTCCTGTCTTATATTACACTCCTTGATCTTATAAGCTTTTTGTTTTGCTCTTCGAGATGTATTCTTAAATTACGAAATAACGTTGAATTAATGATTATCGATGAGATTTGGGTTAGGTTTTTTTTTAATCATTCATTAATCCACTGGATGTTCTCTTGATTCCCCATTTCTAGTCATTAAAAATTGAATGAACACGTTAATGAAGTTTGTGAAAATCACTCTATTACCTTAAAGCATTCCGCCAAGCATTTTCTTAAATATCGAAACAGTTTAGGAAGACTCTCCTAATTGGACCTCAGAGCAGATTCATATGCATAGAAATAAGTGCAGTTGCTTCTGATGTTGATAGCCTAATGTATAGCTTTGCAATGCACACTCATTGCATATATGAAGAGGTTATCATAGTGTATATATATATTATGTACATAGCAAAGATATATGTATCATACATCTCAAACAACAATGCATATAATATGTGTATATGAGCGTGTGTAAGGATATGTTCGCATGTTTGTGATTGTGTATCTATTTGAGAATCTTTGGATGTTGAGAGAGCATTAATTTCAGGCACTAATGTGAAAGTGCCTCATTCATGAGTTACAGAATGAGCATGATATCGGTCATGTCACACATTGTAATCTTACGTGATTTCGTACTGTGTTTCAAAGCCGATACCAACATTGCATTTTGTTTATGGAATAAATATGCGTGTGCGTATATGCGTGTGTTTTGTGTGTTGGTACGTGCATGTGTGTGAACGTGTATGTGTATGCATGGGTAAATATGTACATATGTGTACGTACGTATATAGGTGTGTTTTTATATGTATACATTTTAGTGTATGTGCGTGATTAGTTCAATGCGACGTTAAACACTTCTGCGAGCGTGTATGTGTGTGTGTGAGAGCGTGTGTGGGTGCGTGTGAGCGTGTACGTGTGTTTGCGTGTTTATTTGTGTGTGTACAGACTGTAGTAAAACATTTAAAAGGATACATGGCATCAGTGCAGGCTTTGGTTATCTACGGTATATTTGTGGAGATAATTCTTCTTTAACGTTCTGTTTTCTTTCTCTATTTCCCGTTCATTATTATTATACAACGTCTACTATGGTCCCGCTGGACTCAGAAATAGTTATAATAACGATG
>NC_142934.1:101858929-101878929 GCF_046866305.1 Octopus bimaculoides | reverse complement strand
ATACGACGGGCTTCTTTCAGTTTACGTCTACCAAATCCACTGATAAGGCTTTGGTCGGCCCGAGGCTATAGTAGAAGACACTTGCCCAAAGTGCCACGCAGTGGGACTGAACCTGGAATCATGTTGTTGGTAAGCAAGCTACTTACTACACAGCCACTCCTGCGCCTATTAAAAGTAAAGTCGATTTCGGCGGAATTTGAACTCAGAATGTAAAGTCGGACTAAATACCGGATGAGCATTTTGCCTGGCGTGCTAATGAGATTCTACCTGTTCGCCGCTAAAAGTAAAGTCGACCTCGACGGAATTTGAACTCAGAACATCACGACGGGAAAAATACCACTAAACATTTCGTCCAGCGCGCTAACGATTCTGCCAGGTCAATTGGAATTATATTTTATAAATCGACAGACTACGCTGATGATTCAGCAGATGTTTAATTATGTAAATTTTAAGAGGTGAAACCATTGTACGTAGGTTAATCGGTTTTTTTTTTATTTAGTATTTTTTTCATTTGTCTTGCCCTTTTGCAGTCTGTTGTGTCGCTAAATTTTTACTGAGAACATATTTTTCGTGGTTAGATGATTCGGCATCTATTTCTAGCATATAGGAATCCACTTTTGCTGGTCATTCCTCTTATTCTTGTATGTAATATAAATTTAATCTTCGGAATTTTTTAATATGCTAGGCCACTGGTTTTAATTGATTAATATCAATTTCTACCCTTATTAATACATTTTGAATTTTAAATGATGACGTTCTCAAACCGGTAAATTAGCTGCAAAAAAGGTATTAACAGTAACTGAACGACAAGGTGAAGTATATTTGCCACTTAAATGTGGATGTCCCCTAAGGGTGGATGTTACTGTTGCTTTTAGCCCCAGGAGAACATCACCTCCAGCTGGCTATTGACACACATCTTTGTCCTGGCTGTATTTGCAAAGGGAAGTCATCCTTCCCATCTTGATCTGCGATACGCACGTACTCGAGTTTCTGAGTATTTTCCCTTCCTCAGCGTACGACAATCGCCGACCTTCGATGCGAAAGATATTCCTTTGCAAATATATATAACTTTTTTTCCAGTGAAATTATTCACTGATCTCGAAAAAGTGAAAACAAGCAATGTTAAATCTCTGATCGAGGTATTAACATTAACTGCACGACAAGGTGAAGTATATTTGCCACTAAAATGTGGCTGACCCCTAAGGGTGGATGTTACTGTTGCTCTTAGCCCCAGGAGAACATCTCCTCCACCTGGCTATTGACACACATGTGGGTCCTGTCTGTATTTGCAAAGGGAAGTCATCCTTTCCATCTTGATCAATACCCCAAAAATACCCGGAAACTCGAGTCCGTGCGTATCGCAGATCAACTATATATGAAAACATAATATTATCGTGAAGGGTACTTAGAAACAGTGCGAGCGTGCTAGGAATTAAAGCAAAAATGACTTGCATGCATTCATAAGTGCAAAAGAGTGAAATAGAGTCATTTTGAGTTTTTACGTCTTGCATGTTGCTACTTTTTCCCAGTATCCTTCATTATGATTATATATTCTTATATATAATTTAAAATTTATATATGTATGAATATATATGCGTATGTGAGTGTGTACTTATATATGTATATATATATATATATATATATATATATATATATATATATATATATATATATATATATATGCATGTATGTATATATATATATATATATACAATTATTTGTATTTCTCTATACACTTATCCCACTGATAATTATTCTACCATAACCCGCCATTACTTTTTTGTAGGCAATTTTCTAAGACGTATCATATATTTAAGTTTAAACCATTTACTTATTATCATGCACTCATGTATTTGTATGCGCATTTACAATATGTCCTGTGTATAAATATAAATAATTCTTGATTCTGCCCAAGTTGCCTTCTCTCTTCCTCACTTCCCTCCCAATAAAATAAGTACTAGTAAAGTAATGGTATGGATGTAAACGACTTTCACCATCGACCGATATTACTGGCATGTGCCAGCAAAATTTAACCCAACATAAAAATAGTTATCACCTGTGTATTTAAACAGAACGTCATATGATGTGCTGTTGTACCATGCATAACACTCGTTATAAAACTCCTTTTTGAATCACTTATTTGCCGTGTATCACAGCATTTATAAGAGAGTTCTTCATCTTTACATTTGCGCGAACACGTCTTTAAAGGTAATCTTCTACCACAGAATAGACTAAGGACACGCAAGTTTAATTTATTCTCCCCTCTAAGTCGGTTAAGAATCTTGCATACTACATAGCCCACTTTTCCAATCTCTCAAGTAATGACACAACAGCATCTGTAAATAGCAGCAGCACAATATGCAAATCGAGTAGTTTATATGAGGGAATACAGAGCGTATCAAGTTGCTGATTATAGCAGATGCGAGGACAGCAGTCACAGGCAATAATTCTATGACACTCATAAAAAGTGAAAATGAAACTCGTAGAAGAAAGCAACAAGAAAATGAGATTTACAGGATACAATTGAATAATTTTCCTGAAGAAGAACGAGAGAATATAGGGAAAATGGGAAGTTTAAACAGGAAAAAAATTAATAACTTACAGGAAGGAAGTGAGAACTGAAAACCAACAACACTACTATAAACGAAAGCTAGACAAATAATTATTTATAAAATGAAACTCTGCAAGAAAGAAAGAGAAGATGGAAATAAGACACAAACAGATCAACAAGAAAATTGCAGCAAAGCTGGGTGATAGTAATGTCAGATGTGGAATTGTAGACTATCATGCTACTTGATTTTTTTCTTCTCTTTCGTCTTATGAATTCCGTCTGAAGTTAGCCATGCATAGAAAATGAGACAAAACAGAAAAATGACAGAGACAATAAGTTACGTTGGTAATTTATGCATGAAGATACGCATTTGTAGAAGTTAAACCTGTAATCACTAAAAAAACCTTTACATAATATCTCTTACTTGTTTGTAAGATCAGGTATCCATGAGTAGCTATGCATATATTTTGGTAGTTTCGAATATTTGTACATGTACTACAATGTGAAGTATTCGTCTAAAATTTATTGTAGAAAATAACATAATAAAGCATAATGTATGGATAACTACAATTCTACATATAAAACATCATCCGTCTTGTAGAGTATTTGGGGGAATAATAAATATAATTTTCTTATTTTCATGTTATTTTGTTGTTTTTTACATCATCATACACTCACAATTCCCTCTATATATCTCAATATATGACAGCTACCTATACAGAGTTGTAGCCCATTTAGACAAACATCCACACACACACACACACACACACACGCATAAACACACACTGATGCACATTTGTATTCATACGTATACACGTGATCTATTAACTATTCAGTTTCATTGGGATCCCTCGTCTTTCCATAATTAGCAGCCTAACATGGTCGAACGTTTGCGTTACACTCTTAAAAAAACATGAAAATACTAGATATCATAATTGAGAATATATTAGAACACAATGGTGGTTGATCATATGTTGAATGGTGGTTCACTGATTACATTTGGACACTCAATGACCCTCAAGCAAACATGCAATCAAACATGATATGTGATGAATTTCTCTAATCGATAATACTGTACGAAACGGACTTTCAAATCTCGGTGTATAGTAGTCAGACATAAAATATCAAAGAACATCGATTACCAAATCGTCATATAAACGCATTACATTTAATACGATATATCAATAGAGTTACAACAAACAGGAACAAGTCTCCATCATCTCGGTTTTCGGCGTCGCATATGAATACGGTATACCTTTAAATTTTCTAGTATTTGCAAGGCGTAAATATACCTCGTAAACATAGCACAAAATTCCTGCGGTACAAAACAAAATTCCCATAAATCACGTATATAGAAATCAACAAATATATTATCAAACAGGATATTCATATGGTGAAGCTCGGTAAAAAGAATACTACTATCATTAATAATACCAAAAAAAAAGACGCAAGAAAATTAGTATCACACTCAAACATACTCCAGTCCACACAAGTATATCGGAAAATCAAAAAATTGCTATTAGTAACCGATGCACTCCCCGCTGCAGATCACGTTTTCAACAAGTAGACACTAATGCTACATTCCCCAAGAATCATTTTGCAGATTATATATAAGTATTCCACAAGTACATCGCCTGCAGGAACCAACACCAAACTGAATAACAGAAAAACTAACAGTAACGATGACTACTACTTCCGTTACAAGTTTAAAGCATAATTCACTATTTTGAATGCCAAACAAGAAAGGACAAATTTTTACTTCAATTCCCGTTATTAACGTTATATAACATACCATGCTCTATACTTCGTTAATAGCTAACATAAATCGTTCACCAGCAAACCATCTGGCAACAAACCGAAGAGTTATAAATGGACGATTCTTCCAGAATTTACAAATCAGTGAAATAAATGTCTTAGGCATCTGTTTTCACACCTGTTCACTCTCACCTCGAAGACATTTCACCGTATAACTTTGCACAGTAAACATTTGGAGCTTTCACAACTCTCTTCTATTTCTACCATTTACTAGGCATAGTGAATGCATCCATTCTGAATGCACCTTGGATCGTTCACCTGGGATATTTGGTTCAAGAAACTGAAAATAACACCAACCGAACTAGTTACATTACTTTCATATACGTTCTTACTTATATATAAGTTCATATAAGTTCATTCATATAAGTTCTTACTTAAGTTGCACTACTTTCATATAAGTTCTTATAAAATCAGATATCATAACCTCTCAATATAAATGGTCCGCAATCATAAAATAAAAACTTGCCTCAAGTTAATATGCAAATTCATTAAAGATTTCTCACAGCATTTATAAAGCATGTCGTTAATAAAGCAAACGAGCGCAAATAAGCAAGTTCGAATCACTCAGAGATGTTATGATTGGATAATAGAAAAAATACAGCAATGAATAAAACTACAAGATATCTAATGAAACATTTGCCACTCAGGTCGGTGTAAACAATATCTTTTCTAAACATTACACCTTAATCTAAAACGTATAGTAACTGGTTCAGTTTTTTTAATGAGAATATGGAGAATAATAACACCGGTTGAGTATACTGTATGAACACTAATACTGAAATGGAAGGATTTCATCAAGAACAGAAAGACGAAATGTGTTCAAAGCGTCCAAATCAGCACACTTCTCTCAATGCCAACGTAGGAGAATTACATCCAAATGCACAAACCTTAATACAAGATATATAATGTTTTATTACAAGACAATCCTAAACATTCTAAATATTCCACACTACATAATATAAATATGCTTAAAGACAACGATAATACCAGAAGCTTTGTTAGTATAAGTAGTGGGAGGATAGATTGGAATGCAGCGATACATGCATCGAGAAAACTTGTGTACGCATAATAAATCCGAAAAGTACGTCCCTAGTATAATCATGATAAACACGTATAGCTGTGTAATTGTTATACCACAAGCAGTTTCTACAGGGCCACACAATGTAGAAGCAATAGCTGCTGTCATTAAATTATGTGTGTGTATGCATGCGTGTGTGTGTGTGTGTTCGTGTACGCGTATGTTTGTGTCTGTGTGTATGTACGAGTATTAACTAATCTATAATCTGTCAATAAGCAATGCCAAGTCCTCACAATGTGGGATAGGATTACATTTAGGAGAAACTTGCGTCACAAGAATCTCGTTTCACCGACTATTAAGTGAAGGAAATATTTTTGCTCCTTTCTATATTCATGTATTAAATGCTTTGTAGCTGACATTGAAGCTAAGAAAATTTGCAGGGCAATAATTGAAAAAAGGCAAACGGAAGCACAAAACGCCTTACTATAGACATGGGAGAGAATATTAAGGAAGAATCAAAGTGATATTTGAAATCCACGAGGAATATTGAGAAAAAAAAAAAAAACTAACACAACATAAAACTAGTTATAGAAAGGTGGTTACATCTACTGATGCTTTGGAAGGTGGCAGCAAGGTTGACACGGGAAAACGGAACCGTATGATACAGTTCAAAATAATTTCTATATGTTAAGTTCCCGTGAATGCTGCTGAGAAATCATCGGCATGGTAGTAGTAAAAGAACGTGTTAAAGACATTACTTGTGCTCCCCATTTTAAACTTATGTATTTTCATGTTAGCATAACCCATGACATTAAAGCATCGTCACCGATGAAAATAAATTCTATCCGCAATCGACCGGCCGATATCGTGCTTTTGCTAGCCGTTGGAAGATTGTCTCCCATGTCAGTCTATAGATAATGCTCTGTAAAAGAGAAACTGCTCTGCTCGTAGGTAAGAGCTGATAGGCACTTATTTCTAGCAATGATGGTTCGGACTCGACCCTTAGTCATTTTTAGGAACGATTCTATATACATGTATAATATATATATAGATATATATATATATATATATATATATAGTCACCATGATAGATCGGTAGCCACTGCGCATTCTTATTTTCTCTCCTTGTCTCTTTCCACGTTTATTTCTGTGGAAGAGCTTAGGCTCGAAATACTTTTTCACTTCCCGAGCGGTATACTAATACACCTGTCTCCGTCTTTTGTTTATTTCGGGGGTGGTCTCCGTATATGTATGTTTATATGTATATATATATATATATATATATATATATATATATATATATATATATATATATATATATATATATAAATATACAGGGATTAGCAATTGAGTTGCTTCTCCAACATACTGAAAATTTAGAAATAGCAGTCAAAGAACTACTGATTCCAAACTACAAATTTTCTCTAAAGTGTATGGCGATATTTATGGCACACATAGAACAAAAAACCGGAGGGAAAAGCGTAAACAAGCCAAGCCTTTAGTTAATTGGATACGAATCGTTTCATGGTTAAGTGAATGGAAATTTCACTATTCCAATCTACAGCCTCAATATTCTGATAAATTTGAAAGTGTCTCTAAAAAAATTCACGGTAATCTTTGGCCATGCGACACCAAAAATCAACGATAAGAAAGGCACTTACGAATTCATCGGCTAGCGAGTTCAGGCACCTCACCTCAAAGAAATCTATTCCATGCGCATCACAAATAGTCCCGTATGAAAAAAAGTTCCGTGTCGAACTGGATTACGGTTTAGCCATCTAACTTAGAGATATCAAATATAAAATATACAAGAATAAGGGCAGAGAATCGTCAATTAATAATAGAATTAATAATTAACAATTCTGCCAAGTAATTCAGTATGAAAAAAACCTTTATCGGTAAGACTATTTATCATTATAAATATACAGGGATTAGCAATTGAGTTGCTTCTCCAACATACTGAAAATTTAGAAATAGCAGTCAAAGAACTACTGATTCCAAACTACAAATTTTCTCTAAAGTGGATGGCGATATTTATGGCACACATAGAACAAAAAACCGGAGGGAAAAGCGTAAACAAGCCAAGCCTTTAGTTAATTGGATACGAATCGTTTCATGGTTAGGTGAATGGAAATTTCACTATTCCAATCTTCAGCCTCAATATTCTGATAAATTTGAAAGTGTCTCTAAAAAAATTCACGGTAATCTTTGGCCATGCGACACCAAAAATCAACGATAAGAAAGGCACTTACGAATTCATCGGCTACCGAGTTCAGGCACCTCACCTCAAGGAAATCTATTCCATGTGCGTCACAAATAGTCCCGTATGAAAAAAAGTTCCGTGTCGAACTGGATTACGGTTTAGCCATCTAACTTAGAGATATCAAATATAAAATATACAAGAATAAGGGCAGAGAATCGTCAATTAATAATAGAATTAATAATTAACAATTCTGCCAAGTAGTTCAGTATGAAAAAAACCTTTATCGGTAAGACTATTTATCATTATAAATATACAGGGATTAGCAATTGAGTTGCTTCTCCAACATACTGAAAATTTAGAAATAGCAGTCAAAGAACTACTGATTCCAAACTACAAATTTTCTCTAAAGTGGATGGCGATATTTATGGCACACATAGAACAAAAAACCGGAGGGAAAAGCGTAAACAAGCCAAGCCTTTAGTTAATTGGATACGAATCGTTTCATGGTTAAGTGAATGGAAATTTCACTATTCCAATCTTCAGCCTCAATATTCTGATAAATTTGAAAGTGTCTCTAAAAAAATTCACGGTAATCGTTGGCCATGCGACACCAAAAATCAACGATAAGAAAGGCACTTACGAATTCATCGGCTAGCGAGTTCAGGCACCTCACCTCAAAGAAATCTATTCCATGTGCGTCACAAATAGTCCCGTATGAAAAAAAGTTCCGTGTCGAACTGGATTACGGTTTAGCCATCTAACTTAGAGATATCAAATATAAAATATACAAGAATAAGGGCAGAGAATCGTCAATTAATAATAGAATTAATAATTAACAATTTTGCCAAGTAGTTCAGTATGAAAAAAACCTTTATCGGTAAGACTATTTATCATTATAAATATACAGGGATTAGCAATTGAGTTGCTTCTCCAACATACTGAAAATTTAGAAATAGCAGTCAAAGAACTACTGATTCCAAACTGGAGAAGCAACTCAATTGCTAATCCCTGTATATTTATAATGATAAATAGTCTTACCGATAAAGGTTTTTTTCATACTGAACTACTTGGCAGAATTGTTAATTATTAATTCTATTATTAATTGACGATTCTCTGCCCTTATTCTTGTATATATATATATATATATATATATATATATATATATATATATATATATATATATATATATATATATATATATATATATATATACATATATATATACATAGATATATAAGTATGTGTGGGTCCGTGTGTGTATGCGTGACTATATATATATATATATATATATATATATATATATATATATATATATATATATATATATATATATACATAGATATATATGTATGTGTGGGTCCGTGTGTGTATGCGTATGTGTGTGCTCAGAATGAATGACATACATGATGAATTAAAATATTCCAAAAAGACACGAATATGCAAAGGTTTTGCTTTCCTTCGATAATCAGCTGAAAGTTATTATAAGATTTGTTCACATCTGTTGATATTACACTCCAATTTTGTGTATAATTATCTGTTGATTTGTACCGTTTTGGGGAGTAATATTTCTAATATAATGCAGCTGTTAACTCTCATCTCTAGTAATCTCTCACTCTCTCTCTCTCTCTCTCTCTCTCTATATATATATATATATATATATATATATATATATATATCACTAAATATATGTATGTATCTATGTCTGTATGTTCGTACGTATGTATAGATGGATGGATGGATGGCTGTGTGTGTGTATTTATTTACTTTGTATATGTACATATATGTATATATATATATATATATATATATATATATATATATATATATATATATATATATGTGTGTGTGTGTGTGTGTGTGTGTGTGTGTGTGTGTATATATGTATATATATGCATGTATATGCAAATATATATATATATATATATATGTGTATATATATATATATATATATATATATATATATACATATATATATATATATATATATATATATATATATATATATATATATATATATATATATATATATATATATATATATATATATATATATATATATATATATATATATATATATATATATATATATATATATATATATATATATATATATATATAACGTTTATGCAATTGTATATATGCACGCGTTTAGATATATTGGTATATGCGAATATACGTTTCGATGTGGAATACAGTTTTATTAGTAATTAATGAGATATGGACGTGTGTTATGCGCCCCAGTGTCTTTTGCTTAAGGCAAAAATTTGCGCAAATTTAATATTTAATTTTAGATAATATTTTATCGCTTTGAAAATGAGAATTCCTATTTGGTCGCTATCCATTTAATTGACATCTTCAAATCATCTTCATAAACAAAACAGAAACTTGAAACTTTAGATGTCTGAGTAGATATGTGAGAAACACAATATTTCAACCGTCTAATTGGTAAAATACGTGAGAGATGTCTCGCAATATCGAAGGCATAGACATGTTAAGTTGATTAAAGTTAATATGCAAATGATCAACGTATGTTTTACGATTAACTAATGTAATTGCAAACTGTCATAAGCGCTTCGACAGAAACACTCACGCATATTCAATTCACGGACACCACCGCCCTCACATTTACATATATATACACATGAATAAATTTATAAACACATGAATTATTTTTATAAACTGCTTTTCTTTTACCAAGGATATATATATATATATATATATATATATATATATATATATATATAGATAGATACATAGATGGATAGATAGATATATGTGTGTGTGTGTATATATATATATATATAGAGAGAGAGAGATAGATAGATAGATAGATAGATGTGTGTGTATATATATATATATATATGTATATATATATATGTATGTGTGTGTGTATGTGTGTGTGTGTGTGTGTGTGTGTGTGTGTGTGTGTGTGTGTGTGTGTGTGTGTGTGTGTGTACATATATATATATACACAGATATATGGGCAAACGAGACGCCGCTTAGCTGACCGGTTCGCGGAACACCTCCGAGACATCCGACTTGGCAATGATACCCCAGTTTCACGCCATTTGCGCTCTACCGGTCACTCTTTGCAATACCTGTCTGTGATTGTCCTTGCAAAGGGGCCATCAGGACACATATTTGTGCCGTGAACAGGGATTAATCTTCTCTCTTCGCTCCTTTGCTACACCTGGGCTGAACTCGCATCGCCTGTTCATCTATATTTCGACACACAACCCTAGAAACAATGATGTATATAACACTATTATTCTAAATTTACCTATGCGCACTATGGACCCTAATATGAACCACATTCTAGAAACACACAGATACATCAAATCTAAAAACAACCTAAATCACTAAAATGTGTGAAATTACACCTAACATGAGATCTAAAAATTAAAGGTTGTGGGCGCCCAAACTGTTGGACATAGACCAACTTACTCGAACGTTTGGAATTCTATATTAAACAAGGACAGAGATTCATAATTACGACCGATCTCACCTGTGCCTTCGAAAATCCAATTTATGAGATGATTTGTACAAGATGAGGATACAGCTAGGATGTTCCTCAGTCGGAGACGAACACTGCATTGGGAACAAATCCGTTTTCCAAGGTATAGACAAATCCTGTTAAGTGAACACAGGGAGAGAGAGATGAATGGGAAATCAGTAGCTATACATGAATGACATCCCCATTTACCTATGAAAGGTTGGTGTTGTTGTTGGCACTCCGTCGCTTACGACGTCGAGGGTTCCAGTTGATCCGATCAACGGAACAGCCTGCTCGTGAGATTAACGTGCAAGTGGCTGAGCACTCCACAGACACGTGTACCCTTAACGTAGTTCTCGGTGATATACAGCGTAACACAGTGTGACAAGGCTGACCCTTTGAATTACAGGCACAACAGAAACAGGAAGTAAGAGTGAGAGAAAGTTGTGGTGGACGAGTACAGCAGGGTTCGCCACCATCCCCTGCCTGAGCCTCGTGGAGCTTTAGGTGTTTTCGCTCAATAAACACTCACAACGCCCGGTTTGGGAATCGAAACCGCGATCCTATGATCGCGAGTCCGCTGCCCTAACCACTGGGCCATTGCACCTGTACTACCTATGAAAGGAAACAATTTCTATTCAACAAAGGGTAAATAAACAGAAAATAATTATTGAAAAATGAAAACAGCGCCTGAATATGAAGAGACAATAAACTTGGAATTCATGAATGTGTGCGTGTGTGTGTGCTAATTTACATAGATTTCTAAAAAAAACATATACCTATATGTTTGAATAGCCATAGGTATATGTAAATACATATATATGTATGCGTGTTTCTGTGTGTACTTGCCTTTGTGTGTGGGTGCTTGCGTATGAGTGTGCGAGTGTCAGTGTGATGTGCGTGTGCAGGAATGTATGTTTGCGTGAGAGTGTGTGTGTGTGTGTGTAACTATGTATGGGTGTATGTGTCTACATTTGTGTGAGTATTTGCTTATATGCGAGCGATTTTATGCATATAGCATAGCTAAATCTACTACCATGAAATCCTGTCATGCTTTCGTAGATGAACTGTCTGCAAATATTTGCAAATATATTGAGATTTTTATTTGAATCCCACAAGAAAACTGTAAAATATAGACATTCATAATTGAAAATTAACATATACATATCCAAATACAGAAATTTCGTGTCAAAACACTTATTTGTTCACTTCGTATAGCTGTATATGCATTATAAAATCGTGCTTGGATGCCCAGAAATATGTGTTGCAAAAATCGATGATATCCCCTGTAAGTTGGAGAAACATGCTGAAATTGAATCTAATATATATATATATATATATATATATATATATATATATATATATATATATATATATATATATATATATATATATATATATATATATATATATATATGTATGTATGTGTGTGTGTGTGTGTGTGTGTGTGTGTGTGTGTGTGTGCGTAATAAAATTATGTATAAATGAATGTCGAATATATCTTGTTTTTATAAGTATACATACATATATATATATATATGCAGAAAATACAATAAGATAGATATGTTTAGCTATGGTATTCATTTCTGCTTTCACTCTTTTTGATTGCTTCATATGTATGTATGTATGTATGTATGTAAGCATGTATGTATATGCACGTATATATGTATATATGTGTGTGTGTATGTATATATATATATATATATATATATATATATATATATATATATATATATATATATATATATATATATATATATATATACACGCACACAAACAGAAACAGGCGCACACGTACGTGAATATATATATATATATATATATATAAATATATATATATATATATATATATATATATATATATATATATATATATATATATATATATATATATATATATATATATATATATATATATACTTAGAAACAGGTATACATACATACATATGTATTACTGATATATGTGTGTGTGTGTGTGGGTGGGTGTTTGTGTCTGTGTGTCTGTAACTTTCTGTACGTATATGTATTAGGGTGTCAATACATTCTTTTACTGGGTGTATATGTTTATGTGTCTGATGCTTAAACCCTGACACTAGGTTATATATATAACAATACTTGCGTCACGGCTGTCAAATTTCCGGATAATATATTTTATGTTATCATTACATCTACATAGAAAAAACGATTTCATCGTCCAGTTTTGAGTGCTGCCCTCCATATAGCCATGTGTATATATGTTTTAAATGTATATAGGTCGTAACTTTTGTATTATTTTATTTTACATTCTACTTGACCAATATATAAGAAAGTTCGAGCGTAAACCTATTTCAGTTTTAAAAAGTTCAGCTTTAGTTTTCAACTTGTTTTTTTTTTCCTCTATTCAGAACATAAATTTTCATTTTTCGAGAAATCTTTTACGAACTTTGTACAATGAAGATTTCTATGCGGAGCTGTTTTCCTTTACATTAATAGGAATATCCTTTTGCATTATTCTTGTTTATTCATTGCATTGTGACCCTGCTGGAGTAACACCTGGAGTTATTTATTTTAGCAAATCGACTCCCAACCAATCTGTTTTTCCAATCGGTTGGGGATGTAGAGAAACCAACTCCTTTTGTTAAAATTGTTGTTTCACAGAAACACAAAGACACGAATACATGCATGCGTGCGCGCGCACACACACACACACACATACACCCACGTGTGTGTGTGCATAATATAATATGAAGAAAATGGAGAGTGTCAACACAGTAACCAATTTATTTATATAATAGTCAGGTTCATGTCAACTACGCACGTTTCTACAATTAAAAATTGCATTATGAATTTTGGATAACATTGACATATATTCATTTACATCCTAATGGATGGAGAGTTCATTACAGACTAAATAGCAGCTTGTATATGTGTGCGTGTGTGTGTGTGTGTGTGTGTGTGTGTGTGTGTGTGTGTGTGTGTGTGTGTGTGTGTGTGTGTGTGTGTGTGTGTGTGTGTGTGTGTGAGCATGTGTGTCTTTGGATTGCGTTCTAAAAATAGCTGGAGATTAAACTACGAACGTAGTGGACAATAGCTAGTTGGAGATATGTAGAACAAGTCAAACTACAATTCACAATTAACAGAAATTAGATGTTCCTTTTTTTAGTGTCTGGCTCCCACTCTTCTGCGTACTCACTTGTCAAGTAATAAAAACCGAAAAGAATTAATACCACATGTATAGATCTAGCTTATTTTCACGAGCAGAGAACAATTTCCTATTTATTTAATGTTTGCTCTCTTGTTTAGTCTAAGTTTATCATTCATGGAGTGTTTATTTAAATATAATTTATTGTTATAAATTTATATAATGTATATCCATATATATATATATATATATATATATATATATATATATATATATATATATATATATATATATATATATATATATATATATATATATATATATATATATATATGTATATATATATATATATATATATATATATATATATATATATATATATATATATATATATATATACACATATATACATATATATACATGTATATATATGTATATATATATGCATGTATGTATATGTATATATATATATATATATATATATATATATATATATATATATATATATATATATGTATATATGTATATATATAATCCTTATGAATAATAAAAGCTCTCTAAGCCTCATTTATTTTATATCATTGTTATTTATTTATTTAGATATATCAGCTGATATTATGTGTTTCAAAATATATTATTTTATTTGATAAACATTATAGTATCGTTAACTCCAGATATTGATGTATTCACATAATACATATCTAATTATTACGAAGATGTACTTGCATAGCAAATTACTTGATATGAGATCCTGTACCGAAACAAAGACAAATGCAGCGTGGACGGTGTTTATAAGCCATTTATATACGGGCAAAAACCGTTACATTCGCTTCGCCATTTAAATTTAATTTGTCAAAATATTTTCGTTTCTTTGAAACCGCGACCTGTTCACTAACAAAATACAGCACGACACTTAGTCAGTGAACAGGTGGCGGTTCCAAAGCGACAAAAATATTTTGACAAATTAAATTTTAATGCTGAAGTGAATCTAATGGTTTTGTGTTTTTAAATGACATATAAACACCTTCTACACTGCAATTGTTATTTAATTATATTTATTTGGATTTATTAGACGCATATTTATTTCTTAGCGGAATGTCTATTTCATTTTATTTATTTGAATTTATTAAGTATATATTTAATGTTTCGTGGCCAACAATTTCCTCATTCTCTTTTAGTGTCGATAATTTGTGCTTGGATGCAATGATCTGGCAAATATCCTGTTTGCAGTGATCACACGTTTTGCTCCCAGCGCTGTAACATTTGACCAGCTTATTTACCTCCCAGCTCAGCGTATATTCCCTACTTGCCCAAATTAATCTAAGGAAACTACTGTTAGCTTCTTTTCTCTTGTCTTTAAAATTGTGTCATGGTTGGCTATCCTTCTTTTTATATAATATTCCGTAGAGTTTATATAGTAGTAATTCTGCCGGACCTATATATTACACTTTTTTATCTACAAATTTTTGTCAATGGACTTTTATTTTCATGGGCGAAATTTCAGCTTTTATTTTCAGGATCTTTCGCTGTTTCCATTGTAATAATGCTGTGCGTATTTTTCCCGTTTTGAGGGTTACTTTCTTTATGTTTATTTCTTGGGTTATGGGTCTTAACTAATGGTTTATCGTATTCTTCGTTCCTTTACGCATCTATCCTGATATTTATATCGTTACTTATTTTATATTGCTATTATAAGTAACAGCATATATATTCAAATCATTTTTATTCGTGTTTTATTATCATTTTGCTATTATTATTTCTTGTGTTGCTTTTCGTAGGCTATGTTTTTCATGGTAATTCTTCTTAGAGTAAGTTTTCTGGAGCTTAATATTCATACATTGGAGGAACGTCTTACAGAATTGTTATGAATATTATCTTTTCGCTTCATAATTTCTGAACTTTCGTTTTTTCCTATCCTATTTAGGTTTTTATAGAAGTTGTGGCAATTTTCATTATTACAGTGTTTTGTCTATCACCCTAATTATTTTCTATTATTTTAAAAACATATCAGTTCTTTATTCATTCTCTCTGTCGTAACGTGTATTTTACGAATTGGCGCCGCTTGTCGTTTGTAACTGTTGACAACATCTTGTTAGAGAGCGTTAGCAAATCAAAAAAAAGAAAACACACACACACACATACATACACACACACACACAGACACACACACACGCCAACATATTGTAAAAAAGCCAAAATTGTCAACGACTAGTGAGTCGAGGTTCGGACGTCTATATGAAAAGGAGAAGAAGAAGAGGAGGAGGAAGAAGGAAGAAGAAGAAGAAGAAGAAGAAGAAGAAGAAGGAGAGGAAGAAGAAGAAGAAGGAGAGGAAGAAGGAAGAAGAAGAAGAAGAAGAAGAAGAAGAGGAGAAGAAGAAGAAGAAGAAGAAGAAGAAGAAGAAGACGAAGAAGAAGAAGAAGAAGAAGAAGAAGAAGACGAAGAAGAAGAAGAAGAAGAAGAAGAAGAAGAAGAAGAAGAAGAAGAAGAAGAAGAAGAAGAACTACTACCTGTCTCGTTATATACAGAGAGAAGTGGCGACAGTTGAAAACAGTTGGTTTGGCTCGTATGCTTATGTAGGATGTGGAACGAAGACATGAGGCATTCATAAGATCGGACAAATTTAGAGAGAAGATAAATTTAGAGAAAATGAAATATTGTTTGAAATAAGTTTGTTTTCAGTTCATGTGAAATTTTTGACAACCTTTTGTCGCTGAGAGGTTGTCGTGACGTATATTTTAGGAATTAGCAGCGCGCGTCTTTTGTAGCAGTTAACATATATATATATATATATATATATATATATATATATATATATATATATATATATATATATATATATATATATATATATATATATATATATATATATGTGTGTGTGTGTGTGTGTGTGTGTATGTGTGTGTGTGTGGGTGTGTGTATGTGTGTGTATACATATATATATATATATATGTGTGTGTGTGTGTGTGTATGTATGTATGTATGCATGTATGTATGTAAGTTTGCATCTATGTTTGAATATATTCATATATGGGATTTTGTTTGTGTACGAGATCGATCTGCCATTTATTTAAGTTCAAGCGTATTGAACTTCTGTGATATATCATCCAAAATGTGTGAAGTTTCCGTTTATATATGACTAATCTCTCTCTCTCTCTAACTTATTCTAATCCCTCTTAAACCCCATTTTCTATGTGTGAGCTTAAAGAATACGGCATTTTTATCAAGCAAATGCATATTTTACTGTAGCATTCACAGTTTCAGTTCAAATAATGTCAGCAACAGGTGATACAATTTTCATATTTATAAATGGGGGTGATATGAACACATTCAGGAAATGAAATCTGACATAGCCGAAGTATCTTTGCCAATTCCATTTTCGAATTCACTTCCAATATTTGAAAATCTATAAATCCGTTGCGTTCTAGTTTTGCTTTCATAATTATCACGTCATATTTAAGTAAATGTGTAATCCCGTGACACTAATTGTCTCTGCCGCAGCTGCATTACGAACTTATATTCTTTTTCACAACGAATGATGTCTTCAAAGATTCTTGTGATTTTCTATTCAACGAACCCACGAAGTTGCAACAGCATTACTTATGTGACTTTACATCTTCATCATTTCCTTCAAATCTTGCTAACTGGCCAAATATATGATTGATATTTTTGCAATATTTCCTTGCTTTGTTTGAAAGAGGATATAAACTCTGATGCTTTCTAACTGTGACATACGGCCACTTCAATTGAATTATGTTTCGGATCCTCAATCACTGCAGAAATATGATTTAGTGAATAGTGTTGATCAGAATATGGATGTCTTCTCACCAAGAGATCATCGTAACTTGTCAAAGGGTCATCACATTAACGTATGGCGATATTCCAATAGCTCGGACCACAATCTAAAACGATAACAGATTACAGGAAGTTAATAAAAAAACGGAGATATGTGTGAAATACTCAAGAGATGAAGTTTAGTATGATCTGAGTGTGGTGCAGAAGGAGATGCACAAAATATATTTAGCTATATTACTATATATCGGCAATATATTTAGGATAGTAGAAACAATTACGTTAAATATATTCAATGGGTTGCGCTGCTAGAATTGTTAGCACGCCGGGCAAAATACTAGCGGCATTTCGTCCATCAATGTTTGCCGGGTTCCACTTATCATTTCATTATTTCGAAGTCAATAGAATAAGTACCGTCCAAGCACTAGAGTCGATGTTCGATGTAACCGATTTAATCGATCCACTGAGATTGCTGATTTTGAGCCATAATCTGAAACCAATATTGGATATTCTCATACAAGGCGATAAGCTAGCAGAATCGTTTGCACATATCGCTTAATGCTTCGTGGCCTTTCGTTCCTTAGGTTCTGAGTAAAAATGCCGCAAATATCGACTTTGCAATTCCTTTTTTGAGGGCTTTATAAAATAAGTACCAATTGAACATTGGGGTCGATCTGAAGGACTTTCTCCTTCCCTTGAAATTGCTGGTCTTGTGCAAAAATTTTAAACTGATATTTAATATTTACCTGCGACGTGGTGATCTGGCAGAATATATAGCACGCCGGGCAACATGGTTAACGGCATTTCTTCAGGTTCTTTATGTAAAGAATTCTAGTTCCACAGAGGTGAATTTTGCCTTTGACCTTCTGCGGTCGATGAAATAAAGTATCACTCAAGTACTTGAGTCAACATAATAGACTCACACTATCCCCCAAAATTGCCTGCCTTGTGTCAACATTTAGAACGAATAATAAATATTATGATTGCTTCTTCAGGTCAGCTGTAACCAATAACATATAGGAAAAAAAACAAGCATTCAAATCGGCATTGTCTCATCTTCTCAGATCCATGGTATATATTATCTAATGTGCCTTCCCTTTTTCCAGGTTAGTATGGTTTCATGTAGTGAATATTTTACAGTTATTTCTAGTAGTTCCCTGGACGATATAGTGAGTTTATCATTATCAACACTACATCTTATGCAATGAAAACATGCATTGCAACGGAGGTGAATTTCAGAGGAAAATTCTAGCAGCAGAAAGTTTAAGAATTGTACGCGATATCAAAATTCTAGCTGTGTTTAAACTTTACTTATAAAGCCTCGTCATAACACCATGCTAATCTCTTTCCATTTTTTAAAGAAATTGGCTTTCAACTGGCAGTTAAGAACACGTCATAAGGGTCATACGTTAAAAAGAAAATGCATTTGAACTATTTATTGTAGAGTGTACTGTCCGTAAACAGATTATATAAAAATTTACCCAGAAGTAGCAAAAGTGATATTCATATACAAATCTATACTCTCTGCCAACGCATCTTCTAATCCCCAAAAGTTATTTTGAATTGAAATTCAATTTGTGAATCGCTTTACATATAAACAATACGCTATACTTTCTGCGACTGGAAATGTCATTTCTTCATGCTCATCTGTAATTTTACTAAGAGAGATCATATAGAATTAAACATGTATGGCTTTCAAGAAAATAGAGTGATTCTGTACCTTCCAAGGCCATGTGAGTTTTAGATATGCCAGAAGCAGCGAACGCGCTATCATGATAAACTGTTATTAATTTAGTAGAGACACATCTGGTTATTTCTCGTACATGTCCAAAAAGAAAAAGAAGAAAAAAATATATCATATATATAAGTGGAATCGATAGATCAGTGGCTGCCTGAGGATAATATCAATATTTCTTTCACGATCGATGAGACACATGATTCTAAATCAGTGAAATAGAGCTGCATAGTTTCATACAGAAATTAGCAAATATAAAAAAGGACACGGAGAA
>NC_142934.1:101831429-101853929 GCF_046866305.1 Octopus bimaculoides | reverse complement strand
CAGCTTCTACCTGGACGGAAACCATGCTGGGTCTCATTCAGCAAGTCATTTTCTCCTAGGAACGCAATCAATCTCCTTCTGACAATTCGTTCCATGATTTTGCTAATATGTGAAGTCAGAGAGATGGGCCTGTAGTTTCCAGCCTCTGCTCTGCTTCCACCTTTATGGATAGGACATATGGTGCCTTCCTTCAGCTTTTTGGGAAGTTTACCATTTGCAAGGAAACTCTGGAAGAGTATCCGGAGTGGACCTGCTAATTCTTGTTTACACGACTTTAAGAGGACATCTGGGAAACCATCGGTGCCAGTTGCCGAATTTGAGCTCATTTCATTTATGGCAGCTATCACATCTTCCTCTTCAATGTCGATGTAGGTAATGGATGCAGTCCCCTTCTGCTGAGTGCTATTGTCAAAGAAATCAGCTGGGTTCTTTATCTGCATGTGACTCAGAGGAGAGGTGAAGACACTCTTGAATTGTGTACTGAGCACTTCACTTATCCATGTGGGATCTGCAGTCAGTGAGCCATTAGGCAGGAACAGGGGTCCTATCATATACTGCACCGTAGCAGTCTCCTTTGCAAATCTATAGAAAGCCTTGGAGTTTGTTTTTATGCTTTCTACTGCTCTCTTTTCCTTCTCTGCTCTCTCCTTTTCATGGGAGAGTTTAATTTTGTTTTCTATTTCTAACAGTGTTAGTTTTAATTTAGCCCTTTTCCTATCCTCCAGTTCTCTATTTAACTGGTTTGAGGCCTTTGTTCTGTGTCTCATAAGGATTTTCCTGTCTCCAGGAATTCTATTGGCATGTTTGCTGTTCTTTCTATATGGCACGTATTTGGTGCATATGTCTTGTATGGTTGACATAAAATGACTTAGTTTGAGGTCATTGTCTTGTATAGAAAGGCTGTCATGCCAGTTTTGATTTCGAATCTCTCTGCGAATTGACTTCCAGTCCGCCCCGTGGAAATTCAGGTTGGATATTGCTTGAGTCCTCCTGATGGGGTGGGTGTCAGTGGGTTGTCTAAGACCATACATAGTTAATTCTATAATGTTATGATCTGAGAGAGATGTGGGCGTTATTTTCACATTATGGATTAGGCTCACATTGTTTGTGAAGCAGAGATCCAAAATATTGCTTCCCCTGGTTGGTTGGAGTATCACTTGCTCCATGAACAGCATGTTGGATAGTTCTAGCAATGATTTTGCCTGGCTTTGTTCATGCAGTGACATCCCAGAGAGGATGTGACCTTCAGGCCATTTAACATTTGGGAGGTTAAAGTCGCGTAGGAAAAGTATATTGATGTGTTGGTCCAGATTTGTCAGGACCTCTTCTATGCGTCTGAGGCTGTCCTCAAATTTACCTTCCTGCTTTGCGGTATTTGGTGGACGGTATGTTGAGCATACAACTACATCAATTTGTTTTATGTGTACTATTAAAGTATCACATACAGAGTTTGAGTGTGATAGTAGTAGGAGAGGTGTGACATCTTCTCGGATGTACATTGCAACTCCCCCATGACTTCTATCCCTTCTGTCTGTTCGGAGTACGGCATACTCTGGTATATTTATCTCCGCATCTGCTATATTAGGTGTTAGATGCGTTTCGGTAAGCACCATGCATATTGCTTGATTGCATGTTACTAGGTCTTTCAAGTATAGGAACTTGTCTTTGCCGCCTGTTCGTAATAGGCCCCGGATATTCAGTAGGAATATGGGTGTGATATCTGTGCAGGGGTTCCTGGTGTTAGCGGTGGCCATCCCTGATCCATCATCTGTGGTGGTCTTGGACAATGGTTCGTGTGGCGTTGACTCTGTACCCTCTGCATCCACGTTAATTGCTGTACCATTTTCTGGGCCACGCTTAAAAAAGCTTGCTGCTCAGCTACTGCAGTTCGTACAGCCTCTGCATACAGCCTTTTTTTGGGAGCAGAAGGAATATACGGGCTTCTCTCTTTGTGAGTCCTGTTGGTATTCGGTGGATTATGTGTACGTATATTTAAGCTTTCTGATCTCCCTTTTCTGCGCTCCCGCTTATTTTCTTGTAAGTGGTTATCTACCTTGTTTAGCTGGTGGTGTTTGGGATGGGCAAATTTGCAGTTTCGTCCCTTTTCCCCATGCCAGCAGGTACCATTTAGGTAGAATTTACAGATCTGTTTCTTTTTCTCTGTGTGACGTGTTTGGGCTTGAAGCCTGTTTGTGTTTACTGTCTTCTTGTCTGTTATCCTGTCTTTGTCGTTTGTGGTGCAGCGTTGACTGTATTCACCATGGTCATTGCATCCCTCATCAGTGGCAACAGCACTGGTGGCATCTGCCTTGTCTTGGTGATCCGTTTGGTCCTCCTGAGCCTGAGCACAGTGTGCAGGGTCTCCACTGTCCATTTTTGTGTCCGTGTCTCTCATAATGCCTGAATAATGCCTTATTTTTTTTATTTTAAATGTATATATATATATATATATATATATATATATATATATATATATATATATATATAATATATACGTATATATATATAAATAATATATATATGTATATATAAATATATATATATGTATATATATATATATATATATATATATATATATATATATATATATATGTATATATATATATATATATATATATATATATGTAAATATATATATATTTATATATATATATATATATATATATATATATATATATATATATATATATATATATATATATATATATATATATATATATATATATATACATTAAAAATAAAAAAAATATAAGCAACACGGATTTCAAAGATGATTGCAGTACGCACGTTTCATGCTATTCCATTTATTTAAGTAATGCGAGCATTACATTAAATGCAATATGAAGAGCAATCTTCAGCTGCACGAAAATGCAGAAAATTACAGTAGAATAGACATATTATAATTGTGGCACCATTTCAAATCCAAGTGGGAGAAAGAATACATAAAAATCCAAGTGGGAGGAAGAATACATAAATCCATCTTAACATAGCCGGGTCTATCAGGCTAGTAATTGATTTTAGACAAAAGTTCTTACTGTCTCTGATTTTATTGTCTCTTATCTAGTGGTGATAGCATAAGGGACAATTACTTCTAAGGAAAGGGAAGGTGTAAACAGTATGCATGGACAAGGCTATAAATGTATTAGATTATAAAGGTTTCCCTGGTCAGGGTGGTACCAGGTCATTTTACTACTATCAACATGTTGAGGAATTAAAACCCTAGGTATATGGGTCAAATAGGTTTTTTTCTTTTAGTCTGAATAGAGTAACAGTATAGTTGTACAGATAACAATATTAGTTTAACCAATATTTTCACAATAAGAGGTATGTTAATAAAATAAATAAAATGAGATGTAATTATTTTATACAAAAATCATTTATGCTATCACCGCTAGATAAGAGACAATAAAATCAGAGACAGTTAGAACTTTTGTCTAAAATCAATTACTAGCCTGATAGACTCGGCTATGTCAAGATGGATTTATGGATTCTTCCTCCCACTTGGATTTTTATGTATTCTTTCTCCCACTTGGATTTGAAATGTTGCCACAATTACAATATGTCTATTCTACTGTAATTTTCTGCATTTTCGTGCAGCTGAAGATTGCTCTTCATATTGCATTTAATGTAATGCTCGTATTACTTAACTAAATGGAGTAGCATGAAACGTGCGTACTGCAATCATCTTTGAAATCCGTGTTGCTTATTTTTTTTAGTTTTTGATCACCTATCCTTTTGGAATGGTTTTTGTATAATACCATACCATACGATATTCGGGTGCCTACACATAAGTACCATATTCAATCTTGAATCTAAATCTAAACCTTATATATATATATATATATGTATGTATGTGTGTGTGTATGTGTGTGTGTGTGCGTGTGTGTGTTTGTGTGTGTGTGTGTGTGTGTGTGTGTGTCTGTGTGTGTAAATGACTACTTTCAGATACTTTCTGTTTACAACATTCATACAAATTATTTAATAACAGTTTTATAATTTTGTCGAGAATTACTTTAACTCTAACCAAATCTAAAACAATTCTTAAGAGTCAAATTATATATTGCATGATTTATTGTTTTGTAAGTCAGTTTTACATATTTCATGTATATTTTATATATTTGAAAAATACTGATATAGGTTTATACATGTTTATATTAAGATTTAATATTCGAGGAAAAAGAAGTTTGGAGTATTTAGGAATTGGTATAAATTCAATATTTTATAGATTTTAGAATTGTTTATAAATTTACGAATTATACTTTTAAAGACATATATTTGTTATAAACATTTCTGTTTCTTTTTATAATTGCATACTTATATTTGTATTGTTCGTGGTGAGTAGCGTTCTTATATATCTCATGTTTGTGCTCAAGTGAATTATTTTACCTAGATTTATGCATCTATGCGAGGTGATATATATTTGATTTGGTGACTGAACGAATATAGTCCAAGATGGAACCGTATGAGTGCTTCTTTTAACGTATTGATGTTTGTGTGCGAGTAAGCACCGGTATAATACCTATCAATCTATCTATCTGTCTATCCATCTATCTATCTATTTGTATGTCCGTCTACAAGTCTGTTTGACTATTTATCTATCTACCTATCAGATATATATATATATATATATATATATATATATATATATATATATATATGTGTGTGTGTGTGTGTGTGTGTGTGTGTGTGTGTGTGTGTGTATGTGTGTATGTGTGTGTGTGTGTGTGTGTGTGTATGTGTGTGTGTGTGTGTGTACAGACATGTCAGATGTAAGTAGACACCCCATGAAACATTTTATGGATATTTCAACTTGAAAAGGTTCATACTTTTTACTATTTGGAATTGTTATGCTTCGGTTTCTATATGTGATTGTTTAATCTTGTCACGTAAAAAAGAAGCCGAATTTCAAATAGGCCGTATTGTGGGTCAATCAGCACTCAGTGCAAAATCGCAGAAAACCTTTACGTTTAATAAGTTTATTGTGCAATTCACCACCAACAGGAAGGAGTCAACATTCCCTCGTCCAGGTTGACGAGGGCACTCTGACATGACACCTAACTTTGTTAAGAAAAATGTAGAGGATAAACCACATTGCAAAGCTTCTGACATAACAGAAGTTGATGTCGGTTCCAGAACAGCTGTCAGGTATCTCCCATTCCTTCGACAAGCCAATAACAAGTGGAGAACGTTTGGACCAGTGAGATGGTAGAAAGACCACTAGCATTTTGGGTGACTGCCATATTCTCTGATGAATCCAGATTTGCTGTATTTTTTCCTTATTTGGTGTTTAAATGTACACTCACAATATAACAATCAATAAAAAAAAAACGAGTTAAATACGTAAACAACGAGAGAAGAAAAAGGACCATTCAACAATTGTCGGTTGTCTATCTGCTCCTCATTTCGAGTATTCAACGATATATATATATATATATATATATATATATATATATATATATATATATATATATATATATATATATATATATATATATATATATAAACAAATAGTAAATGAGTATATGCATATATACGTACAGGTATGTGCATACCGACATCCACCTGTATGTATAGGTGCATATCTGGGTACGGGACATTGCAAACAAAACAAAGACGAGAAAACACACAAGCCACTTAGAGAACATTCTACTTCATCAGCTACCTCCGTTTTAACACCGGCGTTTCGAAGAGCTAGGCAGCACGCATCGTTAAAACAGCTCTTCCCAAGGACCGCAAATTCAATTTGTATACACAAATTAAATCTTGCCATGGAGGAATGTCGTGGCGGACAAAAAACAAGACAGGAAGACAAACAGAAAATGCTTTACGGCCAGACGAGAAAAATTGTTTGTGTATGAACGCCGTGAGGCACGGACTTGAAAGTGGGGACAAAGTGGTTCGCGTGTTAGCTCGGCGACAGCCAAGGAAGAAAAGGATTATTGACCGAAAGCATGTGACCATGCCGGTGTAAAGGGAAGAGAGAGAGTGGCAGAGGGAAAAACAAATGGAGGAAGTAGAAGAATAGGTGAGCAACGAGAGGAAAAGAGAAAGAGAGGAAGTACGATGGGGAAAAAAGAGATACGTAGTAGTAACAGAGGAAGAACGAGAGGGGTAAAGCGAGATACGTAGTAGTAAAGAGTCAGAACGAGGGGAAGAGGGAGAGTGGTAGAGGGAGAAGCAAAGGGACGAAGTAGAGGAATAGGTGAGCAACGAAAGGAAAAGAGAAGAGAGGAAACATATACATATATATGTATATATACATACACACACACGCACACAAACACACACACAGACACACACACACATGTATATATATATATATACATATATATATATATATATATATATATATATATATATATATATATATATATATATATATATATATATATATATATATATATATATATATGTATATAAACAAATATA
Source organism: Octopus bimaculoides (assembly GCF_046866305.1). Classification (NCBI taxonomy): domain Eukaryota; kingdom Metazoa; phylum Mollusca; class Cephalopoda; order Octopoda; family Octopodidae; genus Octopus; species Octopus bimaculoides. The sequence continues at coordinate 101,847,500 of NC_142934.1, read as the reverse complement.
TAACATAATATATTTATATGTTCATATATTTCACGATCTGTGTGTGTGCGCGGCGAATGCTCAGTCGTGTGCAGTGTATTTTAACACAACCTCCTTCATGTATGCCTCTAATCTACTTAAAGAGAAAACCTGCTCCTAACCATTTTTGATATAAGTCATGATATTTTGCAAGTCTTCAATTATCTTATATACTGACCACAATACACTGCACTTAAGCTACTGCGATACTTGCAAACTACAATGTATCGACTATCGGTGTCGTTTCCTTGCATATGTCTTTTGATTGAATATATTTCACCATATCTTACGTTTCGCTAATTTGGATTTCATGTAAGGAATTCAATAACGTTCACGTATCCTGTTTTTAGAATATATTTACGTGGAAGACTTTAAGAAATTAAATTAATACTAGATTTAATTACTTTAGTGCTTGTCCGACAGAAAATTTATGGCTGCGGTTTGTACTTGTATTTAATTTTCGATCGTAGAACAGTGAAGTCTAGACATCATTCCCTTATAAAATGCTAAGCTTAATAGTATTTGTCTCAAGACTGACCATCGTATCAATATATTTGACTTCTTAGAAGAGAAAATGGAGTTAATTTCTAAATCACAATCTATTGCCTTTATAAAAGGAGAGAAATATGGCCGAAAATGTCTGAAAAACAAAATAGATGAAACGTACATGATTAGCCTTCCATGTGCAAGATTAAACCAGAATGTGGTTGCACGGAAAAAAAACCCCAGCAAATTGCTAAGTATAATGTGTTAAGTGAGACAGGAATTAACATATTTATTAACACACTGCCATATTTATTCAGTGGAAGACTACACCAACTTGTCCGTTTCAACGCATGTAAATACCGTAGCGAGAGTTCACATTTAGCCCACAGTGCTAAAACATGTAAATTAAAAACAAATCAATATGTTAACATTTGGAATATCATCTTAAGAGATGAAGTATTCATGTTGCGAATTATATGGACAATTCAACGCAAGTGACAACACAGTACCTCGTGTATTGGCTGAGTATAGAACGTGGGTGATAGATGAGTTTTGTGGATGCGTTGCCCTTGAACGTGAAGTATATATATATGTATCTTTATATTATCTTTCATCCTTTACCGTTTATCTTTCACATGCATCAGTTATTAGATTGCGGCCATACTGGGGCACGGCCATGGGATTTTTTTTTAACCGAATGAATCGACTGCAGTACTAAGTTTTAAAAGCTGGAGCATATTCTATTGGACACTTTTGCTGAAACGCTAGGTCGCTGTGACGCAAACACACCGGAGGTAGATGACAGACAACTACATACATAAACACACACACACACACACACACACACACACACACACATACACACACACACACATAAACACACACAAACACACATTTCAGGACGCGGGACATATTTTACCTGTGTTGCACTCACGATCGCAAGATCATGGTTTCACTTCCTAGACCGGTTGGAGCATTGTGTTCTTGGTCAAACCATTTCATCTCGCGTTGTTCTGCAATCACTTCGGCCTCTGACGCGTGGTACACTGTCCACCTGCTCAGACAACGTCGATTTGATGGAGGGAGTGAGCTAATGTACAGCACATAATACATTTAATCACTATAAACAATCATTTGTGCAGGTTGTTCGGCAACATCTGAACACTCATAGTCTTCTTCAACGGGAGAGTCCATCACACACACACACAGATATATGCATATATACGAGGGGCTTCTTTCAAATTTCGTCTTCCACATCCACTCAAAAATGTTTGGTCTGTCCGAGGCTATAATAAAATACACTTGCCGAAGGTTCCCCGCAGTGGGACTGAACCGGCAACCATGTGGTTAGCAAGCAAAACTCTTACCATACATCCATTCTGGCGTGATTGTTCAGCCTTAAATTTCAATGAATAAATGTATAAACACTATGTCATTTACAAAAAAATATCATTACCACTTGATCGGATTGTAAATACGTGATATATGTATGATAGGTGAGTGTATTCTATTGTATGCGTAGTGGCATCAGTGTGTGGTATTGGATTTACAGACATGCTCCCAGCTGCATGAATAAACTGATGGATATAGTGCATTTAGTTTCATTTTTAATGATTGGAAGTTCATTGTAGTCGCAACTAACATCACCACAATGGTACGTTGTTAGAAAATATAATTAGAATCTGCTGCACATTTCCACCGAAAACTAACGTACATTTGTCGGATTTGCTGCAGGAGAAAGCTAAGTGGAAGTAGACTAACATGTATATTATTTCCAGTGCCATGATTAAATCATCATAGACAAGAATGCCTACTGCTTTAAATCTTGCAACGCTGACAAGGCACGAAGTAAATCCTATTTTCCAACAAAAGTTTAGCGTCTGATCACTTCTCTTTTTTGCACTTTCTCTCTTTCTTCTCACTGTAAATACACACACACATACACACGCGCGCGCACTCACACACACACACACACACACACACGCACACACACATACACACACACGCACATATATATATATAGAGAGAGAGAGAGAAAGAGAGCGGGAGAAAGAGAGAGAGAGAATGAGAGATAGGTAGAGAGATTCTTATATATATATATATATATATATATATATATATATATATATATATATATATATATATATACATACATACATACATACATACATACATACAAACAACTAAATGAGTACAGGGTTCCATATATCTCTTCCTCCAACTACTACTACTATTTCTACAAATAATAATGATAATAATAATAGCAACAACAACAAAAACACCACCAATAATAGTATAACCAAATATACTCTGCGTAAAACTTCAGGCGTTTTGGCATTGCTAAATATGATTATTCCATGATTACTAAGAACGCTAGACTCTCTGTAATCCCCGAACTTGTAATGAGATCAAGGAAATGTGTAATGGCTTTCTCCATTTAATTTGATGACAACAGCTGATAAAGTAATTCTACTTTTGTTCTTTTTCTTCCGCTTTCAACAGCAAATTTTGAAAAGATATTACTTTCAACTTGAGTGTGTAGCATTATGTTTTCTTCGTGTAATCCCAATCGTACATTTTTACCTTTATGTTTACCTTATATAAATCACTACAATACGTACCTACCAATACAATTAACCTGGCTTACGTTTGTCTATTAATGGTAGAATTATTTCACAAAATGTTATATATGCCTATAATACATTCGTAGTTAATGCCTCTCTGAACAATTTGATAATGATATATCAATATAAGGAATAAAAGAAGAACAGAGATCTTAGCACCAGCTTGTTTCAAAGATTCTAATTGAACCAACGTGTAGTTGGTGGCAAGCACTATAGAACAATGTGGAATGTATTGTATGTAGGAAAATCACATACGCCGACTGGAGTATTCAACATCACGACATGCAATACACTGAATAACAAACACTTGGAATAAATATTAATTAATACCTGGAAAAATGACGGTGAACTGGTGGAATAGTTCACACGCCGGCAAAATGTTTCGCGGCTTTCGTTTATCTTTACGTTCTGATTTCAAATTCCAACGGGGTCAGTTTTGCCTTTCATCCTTTTGGAGTAAAGAAAATAACTACCAGTTGAACACTGCGGTCCATGTAATCGACTTACTTTCTGCCCTGAAATTTCTGGCCTTGTACCAAAATTTGAAAACAGTATTTCTGACATGAGGTGAAAAATGAGAATAAACTACTGCAGCATTTGTCTGTGTGTGCCTGGTGTCTCTCTGTGTATATTAAAAAAAAAAAAATTTAGTAAAGCAGAGGTGAACACCTGTATGTAATCCAAAACGAAATGAAAAATTGCGCACGTTAAAAAATAAACTTTGTTCATAAGTAGATATACCGTGGTCGAGACTACACATCGATTTTGCTGGACTTTTAAACGGCTATTACAACTTACTGTTATCTGACAGCTTCTCGGAATGGCCAGAAATGTGTAAGTGTAAAAACCAACCTTTTCAACTGTGTTAAATTTGTTACATGAACTGTTTCTAAGATGTGTCATCCCGGACAATATAGTATGTGACAATGGAACAAATTGTGTCTAGAGAATTAAAATGTCTTCTGGAACATTCACGGTAGAACATATAACTACGGTGCCATACCATTCCGGATGTAATCGACTGGCAGAACGCTTTGTCGATACCTTCAAATGAGCCCTTAGAAAATCGAATAAGGAAGTCCCGGAGAAGGTACCTCTATAATTTTTAAGGATGCAACACGTGATATCGAACGCGAATACACCAGTAGGTAGGCCACCAGCGGAGCTGATGTTTGCCAGGACCGTAAAAAGAGTCTTTGATAAATTGTTACACTTGTTACATGGCCATAAAAAGAAAAGTGCCAGACATAACAAGATTCCTCGAAGTTGGTGAAAAGATGTATATGAGGGCATACAAGAATTAAAAGCAGAGTTGAGAAAATGGCGTAATTAACAAAGGCATATGTAACATGATGCATAGGCTAAAAAAAAGTAGAAAAGGCATACAAAAGAGTCACAAGAACCATCTGAAAAAGAGATTTGGGGAAAGCGAACCAAAGGAGTTAGCGGAACCGATGTAATGGTTGTCCTATTCGCAACAAATACCAACGCTACAGCAGGTTATTGAACCCAGTCACACAAGTGAGAGGAAAGGAAGGCATACCTTCCCGTTTTCCAGATGTTACTCCTAAACCTTTTGCCTTCTTCAGCGTCTGTCCTCTCACTGATGTAAACTTTCCATTCGGGTCTTGTTGGAACATATGTTTAATTTATATTGTTCAATTGGTTGGTCATATCACGCGATCTTTGACACCTTAGCCTATAATCTTTGTTTTAGCCCTTCAAGAACTACATTAAGCCCCATTTTCTTTATCCTGTATCTACGTTCTAATTCCTGATGTTTTTCTTCCCTTTTCATTTAACATTTTTCTTTCTCTGGAAGATGTCGATGTTTTCGTAGTTCATTCAATCAATGACATTCTTCTTCTTCTTCTTCTTCTTCTTCTTCTTCTTCTTCTTCTTCTTCTTCTTCTTCTTCTTCTTCTTCTTCTTCTTCTTCTTCTTCTCCTTCTTCTTCTTCTTCTTCTTCTTCTTCTTCTCCTTCTTCTTCTTCTTCTTCTTCTTCTTCTTCTTCTTCTTCTTCTTCTTCTTCTTCTTCTTCTTCTTCTTCTCTTTCTTCTTCTCCACTTACCACGAATTATAAGACTTAGGACCTTGATGCTAAATACTGCGGATGATAATTGTCACCCAAATAACAATGTCAAAATTCTCTCCCTTTTCAATAGAGCAGTCTTTGAGCAAGCTCTACATTCATGTCGAATCCAATTTCTCCGACATAATAATAATAATAATAATAATAATAATAATAATAATAATAATAATAATAATAATTATTATTATTATTATTATTATTATTATTTCCCACCAAGGAACATGCTCAACTGGTTTAGATCAAACAACTGACAAGCAAATCTGTGGTATTGAGCAGAATTTTTGTTGTAGACTGTCTTTTATACCGAGACATGTGAATGTAATCATCGTATACGGGGATATTGTAGAATTCTGTACATTACTAATGCGCAAAGGCGACACCAGTTCACAATATTCTAACAGTATATAGAGATATACACGCACACACACACATATATATATATATATATATATATATATATATATATATATATATATATATATATATATATATATATATATATATATATATATATATATATATATATATATATATATATATATGTGTGTGTGTGTGTGTGTGTGTGTGTGTGTGTGATGCGTACATGTGAGTGTGTGTGTCTGCGTATCTTCTTTTGTCTACCTGTACTTGTCACAGGTAGTAGACTGCGACCAAGCAGATGTACGCCTTCAATTCTTAGTCAAATTGAACGAACACAGTTGTATTTTTTCAACCTCGGTACTTTTTCTGTCAGTCTCTTTTCCTGAACCGCAAGCTTAGTGTGACGTTAAGACGCCAATACCCGTTGTCAAATGGTAGTCGAAGAAAAACACGGACACGAAAACAGACGCTTATAAATCTACGTTATATGTATGTATATATATATATATATATATATATATATATATATATATATATATATATATATATATATATATATATATATATATATATATATATATATATATATATATATATATATATATAGGTAGATAGATAGTTAGATAGATAGCTAGATAGATAGTAAGATAGATAGATAGATATGGATATATATATATATATATATATATATATATATATATATATATATATATATATATATATATATATATATATATATATATATATATATATATATATATATATATATATATATATATATATATATGTAATCGAATCTTTAATGTGAAGTGATGGACGGGTATGTCCCCACAGACCACATTTCGCCACAGAGCCTTTATGTCCCCGCTGAAGAAGGCACATCCACTCTGAACATGCATGCCACTGTGTCTCGTTTTTCAGCTTTTCTCGTATATACTTAGTGGGACGTAAATCCTCTCCAACCTTAGTTCTCTCTTGAGTTGGGAAGCAAACATGCTTACCAATCCCCGGCTGTAGATGAAGTCGCCTCTAACTAAACCTTTCATGCGAGACTTCCACAAACCTCTTTTACAATCGCAACTACACTGAGAAAACAGACGTTCCCTTCCCTTTTCTGAGAGGGCAGTGGTACACTCTTTATAATTGACCCAAAAGACCACTGTACTCTTCCTAAACGTGACATCAGGTGTTCGACATAAACCCACGAATCCAATATTTTCGGATATTGCACAAAGTCGTGCAGGACAGTTTCACTGCTCTGCACGTATTTTCGTCAATGGGGCTGGTACTTAGAAATATATATATATATATATATATACACACACACACACACACACACACACACATATATATATATATATATATATATATATATATATAGAGAGAGAGAGAGAGAGAGAGATAGATAGATAGATAGATAGATAGATAGATAGATAGATAGATAGATATATAGATGATAGACAGACAGGCAGATAGATAGATTGATAGATAGATAGATAAATAGATAGATAGATAGATAAATACGTACATACATACATGGATACATACAGGCATACATAAACATCGATGAGCAGACACACACCATGAGAAACAGACAGATAGATACATACATGCACACACACGCATATACATATATATACACACATTCATACATGCATACATACTAACGTACATTCCTTCATACATGCATGACTACATACTTGGATATATACCTAGCCTCGCTGAAACTAGGTTGCCAGTAAAATATGTGATCGATTACTTCTTCACGACCTTTAGAATATCTGAGGTATCTTTCAGTATTCTGCAACATGGTATATTGTGTGATAATTTTTTTTTTTTATATTCCTGGGATATTCTTGTCCAGCTCTATAATCAAATATTCTTTGATCTCATCGTTGATACTTCTGCTTCTCAGTCAGAGTATTTTTTTATGTATACATTCCTCTTTTGTTCAGTACTTTAAAGTCATGTCCTGGCGGGAACATCTTCGCAATGACTTGTCATGATGTTTACTAATCCATTTAAATTTTTTACTCTCGTGTGTATGTTGCGCTACATTTTATTCCTTAGTTATTTTCTTCTTTGGAAACATAAATTATTATTATTATTAATTCATACTAATTTTTCAGTTTTGACCTTGTTTGTATATTTTTATAGCAGTTGCTATAATTCCCTACTTAATTCAAGAAAATTTACGTTTTGTTCTTCCGTTTCTGATGTGGTTATTCAAAATACAATTTAGTTTCTTTCCTAATTCTCCTAAGTTTGATTTGAACGTATAATTATCATCATTTATTAATGGGACAACTTGATGAAGGTACAATATTACTTGTTTTTGGGTGTTTGTCATTGTCTTGGTATTTATTTGATTCATGCAAAATATACATTTCTAATCTGTTAAATGTTACTCGTTTCATTCGTTACACTGTGACATCCTTGACAAATTGTAGTCTAATAAATCCCCAGTTATTATTTTCTTCAAGTATTTGTACTTATTGTATCGATCACTTTGCCAAACCACGAAATTGCGCAAAGTAAAATCACCACCATCGATTGTCAAGCACAAGGTCACACACATATACGCGCGCACACACACACACACACACACACATACACATACACACACACGCACCCCCCTCCACACACACACACACACACATATATATATATATATATATATATATATATATATATATATATATATATATATATATATACACAAATGGATTCTTTAAGTTACCGTCTATCAAATCCACTCACCATGTGTATATCGGCTCAAGGCTATTATAGAAGACACTTACCCAAGGAGCTACTCTGTGACACTGAGGCCGTGTCTATGTGTCTGGAAAGCAAGCTTCTTACCTCTCAGTTACACTCGTGACTATATCCATTTTTCTTCATTTCTCTTTTGTCTTCCTTCTCCAATATAAATGTCCATGCCTCTCTTTCTTCAACATGATATTTTCGAGCTGCCGCTGTCCAGTCATTGAGTGAAGAGAAATATATTAATGGCGGTATTATATATGTTTCTCTGTTTATCATCCTGCTGTTCGCATTAAAATTTGTAACAGAATCGTTAGCACGCTGGACATCGTTCTTAGCAGCATTCCTTCTGATATGCTGACTTTCTCTGCTCAATCCTTCCGTGCAATAGGTGCGGAAAGAGTCCGAAATGGCCACATAAACTTCTGGTCTCCCTATGCCTCGGTATTAATCCTGTGGTTTGCTATGTGAAACGCGCTTCGAAATGACACTGATTGCTGTGATTTCAACACAAAGTCCAGGCTGGTGGACAAAATAAATTAGGGGCTGCAAACGCATGGGTCTGCTGCCGGAGCCATCTTCAAGACAATGTGGTAGTTGAGGGCGGCAGTATAAGTAAATTGTTAATACCGAGCCAGAATCATGTTGACTGGTTTTGAGTTTTTAAAATACCATTATTTTGGGAAGAGATATCGTGTTCTCTTTTCGTTTTATGAAACTGTCAAACTTAGCCTGAACACTCTGTATCGTAATGTGGTTATTATTAATCTTATGTCATTTTTTAAATATTTATCACCACAACCGTTTGCTGCTTATTCCTAATCGTAATCGTCCATGCTCTTTATTGTTGCTAGCTTTGTACTACACGTGGTAGAAAAAAGTTAACTCAAAACATTGATGCAGCTATGCTGCGATATACCCGAACTCAGAAGTGTCTTACTACACTTTTCGAAGATCTTTAGTTCAATGAACCTTAAATTAACTTATTTTAATAATCTGGAAGTCATTTTCTGTTTTATTTTTTAAATACTATTATAACACATGCTGCTTAATTCCATTTTATACTATTTCTATATACTTGAATATTCATAAGGTATCCCATCGATATGTTATTACTTGCTACCTCAGGATTTCGTCAAATATTTTTCTGAGCATTTCGTCTGTGTCTGACAAATGTTTCAAAAAATAGTATGTTATCACTTGTTGGCGTATTCAATAGTTTTTTTTTTGCTGTTATAGTGAATGATTTAACCACTTGTGCAGGTGATTTTCATTTGAGGTACATTAAAGTTTGCTACTTTATATTTATGCAGGTTTTAGGTATTTGACCCGACATTCATGTTTATCACATACTGACACCATGTAGGCGATATTTTCTATTATTTCAAATATTAGATTCTTTCTTTAGCGAAATAAACACACATACACCTATACATATATAATTGTCTACACATCTTTCTAGTTATACACGTATTAAACTCTGTCTGTGTGTCACTCTCGTTATATATATATATATATATATATATATATAGTCCTTAAAGATATATAAATGTCAGTGTGTATGCATGAGTACGCAGGCATGTATATACAGAAAGAGAGAGAGGGGGTATGAGGAGCGATTGAAGTAGATAGAAATATATACATCAGTGCATTTCTTGTTTGTGATTTTAGATCTTGCATGACATAAGAAGTGTACGGTAGAGCCGTGGGTTGGCGTGTCGAAGGAGTGACCACTTTATTTTCAGAATATTGCGAATATTTAATGCGTGCATGCTGATTATCACGAAAATATTAATATGATATATTAGAATTTTTAATATGACATATTTAAATAATTTAAGTAACTCAACTATTAGATTTAAAATAGGAACAGCAGTGTATAAACAAATGCCATAGTTTCGTTTTCCTGCTTTTGGAGTGTTACGATGTTGCATAAGAAGACTTTTCATTTATAATTCTGTTAATAGTCCGAGATTGATATTTTTGCCACACTTAAATCTAACTTTATAAATGCTTTCTCTCCTTAAACGTTTCTGAAAATCACGTGTACAGATATCTAAATTTATGTATTGGTTATATTAATCTATAGCGGCGAACTTGCAGATTCATTGACACCACGGGAGAAATGTTTCGCGATAATTCTACCAACAACATTTCCATTCCTCTTGAGACCAACTCTGTTTTTCATTTGGTGGGTGGGGGTCAACAATATAGAGTACAGTTAAGTACTGGAGCCGATACAATAAATTAATCACCTCTCTTCACCTATATTTTTTTTAGAAAGGATTAATATTTACACAATAATGTATCAATTCTTCATACAAAAATAAATGTCTGATTGCTGTTGCTTTTCATCTTCGAAGAACAATTCATCCGTTATTCCATTTCAAGTTCGAATCTACCAAAATGCATTAAGAATGAATAGAGAGGTTAGTTTGGGGGTTCTTGCTGGTCTGCTTGCACTGCAATGAATCATTAATATTTAAATGTGTGTATTTATTTTATACATTTAGATGGTCACTATTATACGGAAAGGCTACTCAAGGATTTTTCTGGTTTAAAAACATATCTACATTTTTAACACGAACTAGAGTCATTTCTTATTTACGTTGCCCCACGTAAATTGCTTTCTTATTGTTACTTCTAATAATGTTTATTCATTCGATTCACAGTTTAAGTATGGTGAGTACAAAATATTTTCCTGGAATATATCTGTAAAATATATATTTAACTTTAAGCATACATCTTTCAGGATTATGTCTACCTTTACTTGAGAGGTCTGGAAATAAGACCAGAGTCATTTAATTTAACTTATTATCGTTTTCATTTTTTTGTTTTCTTTTTATCAACGACGCAAAATTTCGCATTTTCATGTTTTCTACTTTTATTCAACTAATTCTTTATAGCACGTATAACATTTTCATCATTTTGACAATCGATAGGCCTACTATTTCTACGGCGTATGTTGAAAGATGCTGAATCTGCCAGTTGCTGTTTTTTCTCAGACCACGTCTGCTAATCGGCAATTACTGTGGGCTTTGGCAATACATTACATCTAGCAAGCAAACAACAATTGCGTTTCAATAGTTACGGATACTCTACAGTACTCTCACAATTTACTTTCGATTTTCTGCCTTGTTATTTCGTCGATATTAATGGATATTTTATGAAGCAGTCAAGTATTGAAGCTTGTTGTAATATTCCCCGGTTCTATTTATTATTTATTATTCTTATTGATTTATGTCTGAATACTACGTCTTTTGTAGCTCAATAAATGTTCCGATTATTATTTCTCATTTTACCCGACTAATAGTTTGCTGTCGCTAGTATAATTTGTCAGAGAAGTCACTTGTTAATTTATGAAGCCATTAAAAGTGGTTAGATAATTTGCTATAAATATATATTTCGTTTAACATTGTTTAAACACTGCAGGAGATTAGGAAGCAAGGATTAGCATGAGCTATAAATGGAGAGGTTATTCATTTCCCAACATACGAAGGTGCTGAGATGAGAGCCCGGCAAAAATATTCTTCTTATTCAGAGGAGCATCACACAGCTGCACACACAGCAGCTGCATCAGTCTACTTTCCTCTACAGCCACAAAAGACACTGCACCACCATGTTTACGGGGGCAGATCCGTGGCCTCTCGAGACCGACTAGCCACATATCCATCAGTGTACTGTCTCTCATATGCTTTCCTATATATTTTCATCTATAATTGCTTCAGACGCTCCTGCTCAACTAAACTACCGTCGTCATATCTGTGTGTTCTGCCATTGCACCTACTTAAATAATTACATTTGTTCCTTCCTTCACAGATCATCGGAATTCTCGATTTCCTTGCTTGCTCGTATATTTCGCGCAAGAGTTAATTTACAGAGGATTAAGAGGAGCGATATATCATCAAACTTATCTGTGTTATCTGTCTAGGAGTGCAATCGTCATGGGTATTGGTCCTCCCTCTAGATCCATACAGTATAAAGAAATTATTACGTCCGTTTAAGATCTGAGTTCAAATTCCCTTGAGGTTTCCTTCAGTTTCAATAACATGATAACAATTATATATCCAATCATCTGTTAAACTTAGAACTTGCAAGAAGAAGAATGGGTGAAGGCGCGTAATAATAACTATGCTAGTGCTGCTTAGAACCATATATTTACGATTTGCGTTGAAGTGCTGTCAACTTTTCATTTTCTCCTTCCGTGTCAATAAAATAACCATCAATCCTCTGCTGTAGATGCTTCGTTGTTTTTGTTGTTCCTTCAATATGTGTGGACTTCTTGCTACGTCAGGTATCATTTTTATCTTATTTTATTTTTTATTCTATGTATTTTGGGTCATTTTTTTTTGCAAACTGTATCTTTACATTATTATTTTCATCACGAAATTTATAGCTGTAAATTCATGTATTGCTTTTTCATAATGCTATTTGTCTACTACCTATGTACGTGTGTATGTGTGCTTCTGTGTGTGTCTGTCTGTGTGCGTCTTTGTGTGTCAGTATGTGTGCTTACATGAGAGTATGGTGACAGTGACAGTACATATATGCCCATTTAACACATAAGTTGTTCAACAAAAATATGCTATTTTCGTTTAGCTGTCATTCATTTCTACTTATTTTTCTATGAAGTAAAACCCTTCTTCCTTAAACTATTGTATACCTACTACTACTGCCGAAATGTTATTAGTTTCACAAAGTAATTATCTTCGCTGACAACATTTCTCCTGGGTAGCGGCAATATTGTATGAGAAATAGCTAAAATGCACTGAAAAATAAATGTAACCACCCGTTGCTCAAAATATCACACATTCATGCTAGATTTTTACGTATGCTGGAAAGCGAAATAATTCGGTGAAAATAATCTTGTAAGCATTTGTTGTTATATGCCTTTGATATACAGCATTGGTTACATTTTGAGCAGTATATCTTCAGGGGCCAAAATATGTGCGATTTACTTAACTTTATATTATATATTTTATATATAATTGCTTCTCATCATATTTTCTGGGCCATCTTTCTAGAGGGCTCGCAAGCATCATGGGCATTGCCTCTCTCTCTCTCTCTCTGATGATCTTTAAAGTATAAATAAAGAAATATTACGGTCTGAGTTCAGATTCCTTTGATGTTTGCTTCAGCTTCCATCCATCATAAAAGTTGTAGATTCAATCCCCTTTAAACTAACGACTTGCAAAAAGCAGAATCGGTGAGGCTGTGTAATACAAAGAATGCTAGTGCTGTTTCGCACCATATATTTATAATTTGCGTTCAACTGTCGTCAACTTTGCATTATATATTTCGTATCAAGTCCCATTTTTTCCGTCTTTCAGCTTTCACAGGTTTTACTTCTGTATTTAAAATTTCTTTTACTGTAATGTTCCAAAGCCATGAAGGCACATAGAAAGACCGAAGAAAGTAGCATTGCACCTCGAACCACATTAGAAATATGTTATCTTTGTGGACAATCCGTAACAATCCTATTTAGATATAGTCATATATTAATATGAGGACTCTACTTCCATATATCCGTACCTAGAGATGTTCGTGTACCACACATTAGCACTTACAGAGATAGTCTCCATGCATTCTTCAGCTACATATGTATCGTATTCTTAACATGCTTTGCTACAGGTATTGAGACCCTGTTCACTGCTCCTTTCGTGGTTTAAAATGACTACTGTGGAAGATTCACATTCAATCTAATAATGGCGTTATGAAAATCACCTCGTATTCGCTTTAGAAAGATACTCCTTCGTTTCAGTTAATGAAATCGAACTGAGACCAAAAAATTAAAATACATCATGAAGATAACCATTCAAATTCGTTTTTCGATGGTTCAGTTTTGCACTTTGGTCAAAGGAGTTATCATTTACATCCTTCAAATTAAAATGCCCGTCGAGAGCATTCAAATTAGTTGAAATGTGAGGAAGCGTCTTTTCGTGCATTCAAATTGGTTTCGGAGCAGTCTGTTTAACACTTCGACCAATCAAATTAGCACCATAGCTGTTTTGGTTTTGTCTCTTGATCATTGTTATGATATTCATGTGCTTTCATCTACTGTTTATTCTTCAAGTATTCTATCGTGGTCATGTGTTATGTTCTATGTATTCTTTTTATGTTTTCATAGGTACTTGTATTTACTGTCAAAGATTTCATGAAATTGCATTCCAGCCCTATCAAGTTTATTTAAAGAAACTTAAGTGTGTCAGGCACTATTTCCATACAATTAAGAAACGACGAGTAGAGAGGCAGAAGATCCCTCTGCCATGAACGCGTGCAATCGTAACGCGTTTCCAGAGTTCTTGAGGCATTTCGTGCATCTGGGACATCTACGGCCAAATTCATAGTGATCAACGTCCTATATTTAGCCTGTGAGATTGGAGACACAGAAACAAGCGGCTTTCAGGGCAATGCTGCCTCTAAGTCCTTCTTCATCTGTTGAAGGAGTGCTAGTGGTTCAGCATAAATAATCACTTGAATCCTCTCTGACAAATCCTCATCAACTTTAGCCTGATGGGCACCTTCTCTGGGCAACTTGTGAAACCACCCAGACCGTAGGCAGGTCGTTATAGATCGGGCCTTACACCTTTTAATGCCAAGTTTGTCTAGAGGTTGCCGGAAATTAATTTGATTCCCCTCGAAGGCGTCAACGAGCCTTGCTCTATCTTCGTCCGATATAGTCCTGTACCTTACGCGTGGTTCCATATTAAGAAGTTAGTGTAACAGAAACAGATATAAAATGCAACTGATACAGACCGGTTAGGGATGTTGCAATTCAAGTGTCTTTCGTGGTCAGAAGAATCATGGAATTTATTTATTCCTTGTAGCTATAACAACCTCATAAAATTTGCATGACAAAATGTGTCGTTTAAATTTGTAATTTTTAACATTCATTTCTTAGAATGTGAGAAAAAACACACATGTAAAGTGTATGCATGTCGTCGACATCATGGATATTAAGAAACATGCACACTCATACCCAAACGCGCTCACAGACGGTAAAACTTTAGTGCTGAATTGAATAAAATTATTCCGAACTCAAATGGTCAGGTGCGAATATGACTGCTCGAAAATACGCACCTTCGTTTTCCAACTAATTTGAATGCTCTCGACGGGTATTTTAATTTCAATGAAGAATAGGTTAAATCCTTTGCTCGAAGTGAGAAATTGAATGATCTAAAGAAGAATTTTAATGGCTATCTTCATGGGGCTATCTGTCTTCGCGTTTTTGAATGGCCCGATTATCAAATTGAATGACAAACGTAAGAAAATGACTGCAAAACCCTATACTATTCTAAATTGTTACCCATGATTACATTGTTTATTAATTCTTTGTATGATAATATCATATTCATCCTCTACTGTTTATTACACAGATCATGACACCTTTGATTGACCAAGACCAGACCACTTAATCGTCTATTTTAGACATTGTAGCCTTAAGCAATTTGACTATTCATATCTAAAGTATGCCTAATAGTTCAAGATTTCAAAAAGTAATATTCTCCATAGGCTACTGAGTGGGTGTTAAATATTAGGTATATATATATTTGACACGTTTCAGTAATTGACTGTTGGCGGTATGCATTGAGCTGTTAGTTGATCAAATCGCCCACAGTACATATAGTATATATTTTACGTCAAGTACGTCTTCTGCACGCCTCTTTTGCGCAATGACAGTTTACATGCGACATTCATGAAGCAAAATGTGCTGCGAAGGAGCGAGAG
>NC_142934.1:101821429-101828929 GCF_046866305.1 Octopus bimaculoides | reverse complement strand
TTCATCGGAGATGGTGTGAGAGGATGGTTAAGCAATAGTTAAATTAGATAAGATAGGAAACAGAGTGAATGCAGTGATATTGTATTTGTAAATGCATTGTTTAGTCAGAATGGTATACATATAAGATTCCAATACCTTGTGAGTAAAGTCCAACAGACTTTAAGATAGGTCACTTTTACTCTATCTATCTATCTATCTATCTATCTATATATATATATATATATATATATATATATATATATATATATATAATATATATATATAGATATATAGATAGATAGATAGATAGATAGATAGATAGATAGATAGATAGATAGATAGATAAGGAGGATTGGCAGAATCGTTAGCGCGTCGAGAAATATGGTTAGCGGCATTTCCTTTACATTCTGAGTTAAAATTCCATCGTGGCAGTTTTCACTTGTCATCCTTTTGTGATCGACAGAATAAGTTGAGCCTTGACAACGATGTGAACGACCACGCGTCCTTTAAATTCATGCAGCTATGCTGCGAAGATTAAAATGGTTTTAAAAGGTTTATAACCAGAAAAATAGTGTGCGGATAAAATATTTTGACATTCGGAAAATTAAATCTATATATTTATTTTATATTACAGTGAATTATGTTATATTAATTTATTATACAATTTTACAATTTCTTTATTTTAATATTCTATATACCATGCAGTTGTTATACAACGTTTGAATGTGTATATACGTTATGGTGTATATTTATCTTCATGCGAAGACATGTCAATATATATATATTTTTCTTTTCTTTTTATTTTACTTGTTTCAGTCATTTGACTGCTGCCATGCTGGAGCAGTGCCTTTAGTCGAAAAAATCGACCCCAAGACTTATTCTATCCGTCTTTTTTTGCCGAATCGCTAGATTAAGGGGACGTAAACACACCACCAGGAACGCCAACCTCCTAATCATGTTACTCTCTACCTCCATCTACTTTTCTCGTTCTCTTTTCTAATTTTTTTGCTTCTTTTTCTTTTATTTCTTTTTCCTTCTTTTACTTTTTTCTTTCCCTCACCACTTGTTTTGCCCTGATATTCTTTTCGCTTTCTTTATTCTCCCCTGTAACAACTAAGTTGTATAAACATACACTAGGATGTATTATGCGCGTGCGTGCCTGTGCGTGCATACATATATATATGCATTTGTATATATTTATTTTTTGCCTATATTTGTCTGTATATGTATGTAGACATGTACCAATCCGTGTATGTTTACTGTATATATGTAAATACAGGTTATTTGGTATGAGTGTTGCTAAATATGTATGTATTTTGGCGTCAAAGTTTTTAAAACGCATATCTCTTTTAATTTATTTAAATTTAATTTTATAATTTTTTACTACTAATTATTTACCCTGAGTATTGAAGTTTTTTTTCTTTCTATATAAGCTATGTTTGATGTAAGGTTTTCCTCGATTTTTATAACAATGTGATTTTAAACTATAATTGTAGTTTAATGCAGCCGGTTATTGAAAAGGCAGTTAGATGAAAAGTGCAATACAACAAAACCATTTTCAAATATGTGTCTATCAAAATAATTGTACCTTTGTGCATATAACCTTATTTTGTTTATTTTAAACAAAGCTGTCCGACAAACAGGAACGTAAAACTCTGAGTAAGAATGTTTGCGATATTTTTGCTGCTTTTTAATAAATCATATTACTCTACCTCCGGCATTCGAGTACTATTTTCCCCACCTCGTTTCGCATTTATATGCTTACTCTGGTAATCGTTGGCGATTTTCTTCCTCCGTCTTCCTCTTTTTTCTGAAGGAGAGCGTTGCTCGATACATTAGACCATCTTTCTTTCCTTCCCTGAGCGTCTGCTAATACTTTACATGTACCCATGTCCTCACGATGTTTTTTTTAATTTGTTGCTCTTCTTCTTTTGTATTTACTATATATATATATATATATATATATATATATATATAGAGAGAGAGAGAGAGAGAGAGAGAGAGAGAGCGAGAGAGTGAGACAGAGATACATACATACATACATATATATATATATACTCATCCATCCTCACTTAAAACACACATATGCTCACCCACACATTCGCCAAAAAAAATATTTATATATACCTGTATACACGCTCACACACGCACACACGCACACAACATGCTCGCACACATACACACGCGCAGAAAAAGGTTCATACACACGTCTATATACGCACATGCCCAAGAAACAAAAGGGTTAAATACAAAATACAGAAAAAAGTGGAAAATGTGTAAAAAGGCCATAAGGGTAAAACACGTCTATATGCCCACATTCTCGCATGCATGCACATACGTCTATATACCCTCGTACCCGCACTCACGCACACTTCCACAAGCACGCACAAAAGGTTCCATGTGCATGTCTATATACGCACAAGAAAAAAGTTAGAATACAGATAAAACATGTAAAAAATGTATAAAACATTATCTCTATAAATATGTAAAAAAAATATAAAAGGTATGTAAGAAATACAAGTAAAATGTATAGAGAGATAAAACGTTTGTACATAGACACAATATAGAAAGCAAGTCCTATCAGTAATCTCGGCGGAACGAAAACGTAACAAATATTTAGGCACATGTGGACGTTATCCGAAAAGTTCAGCTCTTGAATTTAGCCTGGTGGCGGGGTCTAAGCTGCCTTTCCAGATAAGCCATCTTTCCATATCACAAAGACCGCACTTTCCGCTGCCGTTAGTGTAGGGTTTACACTTGGCTAAGATATTCCAATGGATGTTGTAACTGACACCTTTATCTTTTAAGAACTATATATGACATGATAATTTGGTCGTTTTCCTTTTATCCCAGTGCCTGAAGCTCAAGGTGTGATTGTTGTATCTGGCCTTGAAATTACCCTCTGTAAGGCCCGCGTATTTCTTCGTCGAAACTGTGTCCTTAGTGGATATAGAGTCCATGGTGGCTTCATAAATGATGGTTTGGGACTTGCAAGCTCCATTTAGCGGGCAGGTATCACTGCATGAACAGCAAGTTTCATATTGTGTTTTTTGTGTGTTGTGTCCGATTAAAATTTTTAAATAAGTAGTTGAGTTGAAGCTGATTTTTAAGTTATGTTTATCGAACAGCATCCTGCAAAATTGACGATATTATGTTATTTACATCGCAGTCTATTTCTTCCTGGACAGTTACAAGATTTCTTTTATTATTAACATTGTTATTATTATTATTATTATTATTATTATTATTATTATTATTATTGTAGTAGTAGTAGTAGTAGTAGTAGTAGTAGTAGTAAGCCGGTGAACTGGCAGAATTTCTATAGCAGCTGGAAGAAAGGCTTAGCAGTATTTCGCCCGTCGCTTTGTTCTGAGTTCAAATTCCACCGAGGTCGACTTTACCTTCATCCATTCAGAGTCGATGAATTAAAATGTGTTGTCCTTGTAATCGACTAGTCGCCTCACCCATAATTTCAGCACTTATGGTCAATCGCAGAAATGATGATGATGGTGATTATTATTATTATTACTAGTAGTAGTAGTAGTAGTAGTAGTAGTAGTAGCAGCAGTAGCAGCAGCAGCAGCAGCTGCACTACTACTACTAGTATTATTATCATCATAATTGGTTTGGCGTTGTTGCTCGTTATGTTCTCGTTTTTAATTAAGTGAATTGTTCCTGGTACGAGTTTCACATTTATGTATGAAAATATTATTTTAAGACTTTTATCATGTGTAATTAATTTTGAGTACTGAAGTACCGAAAGACACACATACGGCTTGTTTGGTTCAATTGGAAACATTTTAAACATTTTAAACATTTTTCAAGGAGTTGCTTATTCCTCTTACGTTGATGGTTTAGAATTTTAGCACAGGAAGCGTGTTAAAACACTCAAGATATGTTTGAATTATAAATCAATAATTAACTGTTAGTGACTCGTACGTTATATGGGATTTGGTGTGGCAGTAGTCTCCTTAATATATATGTTTACGTGTGTTTCGTAGAAGAATACCATTTTTAATGGGTCTCAATAATGTAGCAAGAATATTGCAGAACGAACTTCTGAACGACAATGCAAGAGAAATAGGTTCAGGAGATAGGCTGGTACTAAAACAATTTATCGATATCTCGTTATAGATTCCAGTAATTATTAAGTGGTTCACATTTGTTTATTACACTTTGTCTGGCTGAACAAGGAATTGTATGCATTGATTCTATTAGATTAGACAATTGGAGAGAAAATATTAATCAGAATCGAAACAATGATGATATAGAAAAATAGATATTGGGCCAGTAATTATTCGTTTTCCATATACATAAAAATTTACTATGTAGGGGAAATTAAACGGAAAATAGCGACTATATGATTCTGACGTTAATTTCATTTCCGTTCTAAAGTTGTCCTAAACTATTATTCAAACTAACGACTAACACGACGTTCATAAATGCAAATCCATTCAGCGACTCAACAATGACAATAAAATAACGTATTATCATTTTTAAGGTCAAATAAGTTTTGGGGTGTTTGTTTTGCAAGACTGACAGTGCAAAATACGTCTATTAATATCTGCCAAGTTTTGCTTATTGCAATATGAAGATGAAGGTTCAATACAAAGTTAGGTTTTAGGTCTCGTAACAAAGACTAATGAATGTATTACGCAACTTTCTTTGGAATTGAGCCCCTTTCTTTTCTGTTCATGATGCAACGTGTCCTCGCGTATTTACCATATCCCCTTTATCTATATGTGTGTAAGTATATGTATGTGTGTGGGGTGTATATATATATATATATATATATATATATATATATATATATATATATATATATATATATATATATATATATCCAGAGAGAGAGAGAGACAGAGAGAGAGAGAGAAAGAGAGATAGAGAGAGAAAGAGAGAGAGATACAGACAGACAGACAGAGACTATTGTAATTACATAGCCGCTGATGTGCTCTAATACAATGGGATTCGATTTCAGCCGATATACTTTTATGTTTACCGATATCCTCGGTAAACCTAATCTTAATATTTTCTTATTCAGGTTAGGAATATGCGAGATTTTACACCTGGTTCATCAACCATGCCTAGACCTTAATGAAGGACAGTAGCATGTATATTTGATTACACTGAATGTATCAGTGCATACATGAAGTTTATGCATGGTAGTAAAAGACTACCAACGATTAATTATGCGAAAATAATTACTTCGTGAAAACATAATGCTTCCAGGACTTTGAAATAAAAAAAAAAGATATCAAATTTCCATTCGTGCTATAACCTGATATTTTTTAATGCATACAAATATTTTACAACTCAAAATGTGTCGTTTCATATCGAAGTTTCTGTTCTCCGCGGGTTGTATTCAACCTCGGAAGATAGTCAGAATGTCTCGGCTGTGGTTTCTGGCAGTCTTCAGTTTTCAAAAGAAATTACATAAGACCCAGAATTCGTCGATTGTCTAACGACTTCCCACTGTTTGTGATTTGGTTTGTTTCCAAGATTATTATGGTTTTCACCTACTGCCTAATTGGCATGTATTGAATTTTATTTCATTTGGCATTGAACAGAATGCCGACTGTTATATTCTGTTATTTGCGTGTTAAGTGTAATTATTTTATCACAACATGATTAGCCTAAGCAATACATTCCTTTCAAAACAGGATATTATATCCTTTCACACATAACACTGCATGTGCTTCAAGTAGTTTCTCTTCACATATATTATGAAACTATTTTGAATGGAGTCTAATTCTCAGGTAGTTTATGGTATGGTTCAGAACCAATAATATTCACTGTTAAAGATATATGATATATGAAAATATAGTTTTGTGGAAAGCACCTTACCTAATTTGCTGACGTCAGCTATCTCATTTACCGAAGTAGATCGGAGCTGAAGTGAGTTTCGATATAACCTATCATTTCTCTATACATGCATACATTATTGTTCTATATGTTTATATACATATATATATATATATATATATATATATATATATATATATATATATATATATATATATATATATATACGTGTAAATATTTGTACATGCATATATGCATTTATGCACTCCTTTATCTAAATAAGTAGGTATGTTTATGTGTATGCAGAAATACGTGTGTGGAAGTAAATTTGAATGTATATCGTATTCTGATAATTCAGCTTGTGCACTCCTTTATCTAAATAAGTAGGTATGTTTATGTGTATGCAGAAATACGTGTGTGGAAATAAATTTAAATGTATCTCGTATTCTCATAATCGAGCTTATCATAATATATCTATACATGCAGACGGAACAATAACTCTTTCCCTCAATGTCGTAAACTACGAAGTATCTCCAGCATACTAAGATTTCAGCACGCCAACATAGCACACAGAATCTTCACCCTATCTGTTTCTCCGTCGATCTTTGTCTCTGTTTCTGCCTGTCTGACTATTTCTGTCTAACTGTGTGTCTCTCTCAGACTCTTAAGAGTAAGACTGTGAGAGACAGAAAGAGAGAGTATAAGTGAAATTAATAGAGATATTTGTAATCAAACTAGAGTACCTTGTCTAATTTACCTCTAGAATCACGGGTCCAGTACAATATCTCTTGTCTTTTCTTTTCCAGCAGTTTTCAAGGAATACATTACTGGATTTACCCTCCCCCATCTTCTTCCTTTCTGTGATCAATCTTACAATGCTTATCTTCTTTTTTAGTGACACGTGTAAAAAACAGATTGCGAGAAAAGGTTGATATGAGCTCAGTGACGAAACTGGTAAGAATTCAATTATAACAGACGCAGATAGATACTGGCATATTGTTTTGTTATTTGTATTCAATTAACATTCGCACGTGATGGTCGGTGCAAGTCGAGGATGTTGAAGACGCTCCATTCTCCTCCTGCGTTTTGCCTCCTAACTCTGTTGTCTCTTCTGCTCGAAGGATAGCAGTCCTCCACGGGTTCCTATATATGGCAATCTGTTCACATGAGGATGGCTGGATGTTAGCTTGAGCCAACGTCCGTTTGAGCAAGGTCAGTATGATTCAGTTAGTGTAATTTTTAGTTGTTACACTACGTAATAACACAGTCAATAAAATCTTCGCAAATATTTTCTCCTGAATTATTTTTTCTGTAAAGAAATTATATATATATATATATATATATATATATATATATATATATATATATATATATATATATATATATATATATATATATATATATATATACATATATGTATGTATGTATGCATGTAATCTTTTAATTGTTTCAATCATTTGACTGTGGTCATGCTGGAGCACCGCCTTTAGTCGAGCAAATGGGCTACAACACTTATCCGTTCTAAGACTAGTACTTATTCTATCGGACTTTTGCCGAACCGCTATGTTACGGGGACGTACACACGCCAGCATCTGTTGTCAAGCGATTTTGGTGGGACAAACACAGACACATAAACACACACACACACACACACACACACACATACACACACACACACACACACACACACACGCATATATATATATATATATATAT